>NC_092273.1:28410585-28462446 GCF_036320965.1 Panulirus ornatus
AGCCAGAGGGATGCAGCCAGAGGGATGAAACCAGAGGGATGCAGCCAGAGGGATACAGCCAGAGGGATGCAGCCAGAGGGATGCAGCCAGTGGGATGCAGCCAGAGGGATGCAGCCAGAGGGATGCAGCCAGAGGGATGAAACCAGAGGGATGCAGCCAGAGGGATACAGCCAGAGGGATGCAGCCAGAGGGATGCAGCCAGTGGGATGCAGCCAGAGGGATGCAGCCAGAGGGATGAAACCAGAGGGATGCAGCCAGAGGGTTGCAGCCAGAGGGATGAAACCAGAGGGATGCAGCCAGAGGGATGCAGCCAGAGGGATGAAACCAGAGGGATGCAGCCAGAGGGATGCAGCCAGAGGGATGAAACCAGAGGGATGCAGCCAGAGGGATACAGCCAGAGGGATACAGCCAGAGGGATGCAGCCAGAGGGATGCAGCCAGAGGTATGCAGCCAAAGGGATACAGCCAGAGGGATACAGCCAGAGGGATACAGCCAGAGGGATGCAGCCAGAGGGATGAAACCAGAGGGATGCAGCCAGAGGGATACAGCCAGAGGGATACAGCCAGAGGGATGCAGCCAGAGGGATGCAGCCAGAGGGATGCAGCCAGAGGGATACAGCCAGAGGGATGCAGTCAGAGGGATGAAACCAGAGGGATGCAGCCAGAGGGATACAGCCAGAGGGACACAGCCAGAGGGATGCAGCCAGAGGGATGAAACCAGAGGGATGCAGCCAGTGGGATGCAGCCAGAGGGATGCAGCCAGAGGGATGCAGCCAGAGGGATGCAGCTCGTAGAAACATAACGGTGAAAACTGTTATGGTGTGAGGTCGTGGAGGAGAGCGCGTTACATGGTCAGAGCTACGAGAGATTCAGACTGTAACAGACCGTATCTCTAGTTCTGCTCTCAACCCCTCTAACTGGGGTATTGTTCCACATTTTAACGCTACCGTGGAAGAGAAAGTACGTCGCATCATTCGAGGTAAAACGTCTGCCTACGCGTGTGTGTTTATCCATTATTGCGAATGAAAGCAGACGAGTCAAGTCTTAAGGTACTCGATACATCAAGATGACTTTGAATGCTTGTTTCAGATCACACGTTAGTCTTCGTTTTTCTGTTTTCTAAACTGAACAAACTGAAGTCATTCAATCTCATCTCGTAGGATATGTTTCTCAGCTCAGCAATCATCATGGTAGCACGACTGTGTCCCTCAGTCGCGTCCCAGCTACTGACCCAGCTGTATGGTGCTGTTGCCGTGTTCTCAGAGCCGGGTTGTAGCTATTCCTCCCTGTGTTATCCCTACCTTTGCTTTGTTTTTAAGTTGTGTTGAAAGTTATTGTTTATTGTTTATTGTTTTTATTGATCTTTCATGAATGGTTGTCTGCAGGAGAACTCCGCCTGGCCTTTGTGCGACTGGCTCCGTCATGAAACTTTTCTGTGTAAAACAATTGCCTGATTTTTTTTTTTTGGGGGGGGGATAGGGTAGCCAGTTTATTCTCTCCTCTATCTATGGTGGCTTGCCACACCAGATTTTGGGGGCTAGGCCCCTACAGGATGGACCCAGGTAAGCTCATACATTGCTCCCGTAGGGGGTTGGTGGAGACAGACCTAACATAAAATGTAAGAATGCTGAGTTTGTTTTGACCCATACGACCGGACCGACGACTCTTCCCTCCCTCAAAGCCCTTCCTAACCAGTAAGGTCATCGGTGGATGGTCTGGGTCTGTTGAAACGGTCAAGTCGACGAAACAGGTGATGGAACGACTTATGTTGACCAAGTTCCATATTCATGACGTTGTGGTCTCGATATCAGTTTCCATGAATTCATGCAGGGGAGTCATCCACTGCACCTGATGTCATGGATGTGTCAGAGGACGACACTGTGAAGAAACTGGCAAACGAGGACGTTATCGCTGCCTGGTTCATCACTAAATGTGTCCATGGCGGACGGAGTAGAACTCCCCTGATTAGTTTAAACTTATGGAAAATCTCGACTACCAGATAATATCTCAGTTGGTTACATGTGATGTCAAGCTCGTTCATGCATCGCAAATGCCTCACGTTGCTTTAACCGCCAGAAATTTGGCCAACGCTTAAAATGTTGCACTCTCTCTGCTCGATGCAGGAGGGAAGTGTACTGCGGAGGGTCATACAGCTAAGGATTGTACAGCTAATAGGATGTTGTGTGTTAAATGCGATGGTATCCACCCAAGCTCAGACCAGACCTGTCCCTAGTTCCAAAAAATAACATCTCATATAGCGAGGCTAGGAGGAAGGAGACTCCTAAACCGAATGAATCCTACGCGTCTGAAATGTAAACCCTGTTATGCGAACCATCTCGACGCAGACTCCTTGTGACACGCCGACCGTCGCTCTCTGCTCCATCTAACCCGACACCTGCACCTAATCCTCCAACCACATCCCATAACAAACCTTACGCCAGTACCACATCCTCTGTTGTCCGTCCTAAAGAAAAGAAAGAGAACAAAACGAATGTATCTGTAAACCTGACTAAACTTGAAGAACTACGTCGCACGTCATTGTTCCCGTACCTGTGGTTCACAGGTCTTCAACGTTGGAGGACATAGACTTATGGATGCAGATAATCCACATCCAGGGACCGTTCATGTTCCTTGGGGACTCGCCCAAGTCCCGACATAAAACTGGTCGGTTAAGTAACTCTTAAACCAGCACGTTCTATGTATATCATTCATTGGGATTGTAGACGTCTTAGGCATATAAGCAAGCACAACTACAACGGTTGTTTGCACAGTATAGGCCAGCCATGATCTGTTGACAAGAGACCCTTCTAAACGGCACAATCGAAGACCGTACCGTTTTCGATAGCTATCACTCGTATAGAAGAGACGAGAATCGTAGGGTAGCTATCTATGTACACCAAAGTTTACCTCACACACGAGTGACTTTAAATTCTACTCTATATCTGTTCGATATATTGCTCTGGTTCCAATGCCCTTGATAAGGATGAGTCAAATTTGCCTGTTATTCAATTATCTCACCGTCATCACCAGTGGGGAAGCATGCGGGCAGACGCTAGGGGGGAACAAATGGTTAATTCTATGATCAATCCCAATTTCGCTCTTCTGAACGATGTTAGATGACCGTGTAGATGACCGAACTGGCAATATCTCAGCAGTTGATTTATCCTTGTCATCGCCGGATATACATAACAACATTATCACCAGGGTGTTTATGACGACTCACGGGGAAGTGACCATTTCCCGATCTGTCTTTCTTATTCATGTGACATTATTACCAACCCGTCTCGTCTCCGCCTAAATTTAACTAATAAGGAAGCAGACTGGGTGTCATTTACAGGGCAAACCGTCCTTGATATATATGGTTTGTACAATTTCCACAAAGCATAGAGTTCCTTGGTGGACACCAGATTGCCAGAATGCACTGCGTGAGCGCAATAGGAGATACAGGATTTTCGACAACGAGCCTTCAGATAATAATTCGATTGCATACAAACGTGCGACGGCTCAGGGAACAAGAACTATCTAACAAGCCAAACGAGATTCCTGGCGCGGCTTTGTCTCTACCGTGAACAAGGACACACCAGTAAGTCAGGTCTGGTCCACAATAATCAATAACATCAAAAGAAAATACAAGCCACCACTTCCTCCACAAATCCTCCACCGAGATCAAATCATCGACGACCTGGTGGACATGACCAACACACACTCGCCAGGATGATTCTCAGAAACAAGCAGTTCGGCCAATTACGACCCGCGCCGACCTACAGATACCAGATACCAGACTTTTGACTATAACAAAATGTTCACAATGAAAGAACTGCTTCTTGCCCTGAAATCCTGTAAAGGCTTGAGCCCAGGACCCAGCGGGATCACTTACGGGATGATCCAGCACCTTCGTCAGGCTAACCTGACTAAGCTGTTAGCATTGTTCAATGAGATTTGGACGTCTCAAACGTTTCCAAACTCATGGGTCTTTGCGCACGTCATCCCTATCCCAAAAGGCTCCGGACGCCTTACGAATGTCAATTCGTTTCGACCTATTGCGCTCACGAGCTGCATTTGTAAGGTCATAGACAGAATGGTTAACTTTTTTTTGTTAGAAGCGAAGGGTTTATCAAATGATCAACAGTGTGCTTTCGGTCGTAATAGAGACACATTGGATCATTTAATACACTAGAACATTCTATCCTAGAGTCATTTAGTAAAGTGCGTTGTTTGGTTGCTGTATTTTTAGATTTAGAAAAAGCCTTCGACATGACATGGCGACACGGGATTTTAAGCAAACTTTATGCTTTTGGTTTAAGAAATACGTTAAATGATAGAACTTTTGCTATGAAACTTACAGCACTCAATGTCACTTCGAACACGTTTGTCCTAGAGAATGAAGTGGCGCAAGGCAGCGTTACTGAATATTAAGATTAATGATATTCTGTCTCCAGCTTCCGTCCTGCGAGATCTTAAATACTCACTTTATACTGATGATTGTGCGCTATGAACCATCTTCGCCTAGTGCACAGTTTTCTGCTGAGCGGGTTCAACCTGCGCTTGAGTCCGTCCATCGTTGGGCGCTACACTGGGGGATTTAGGTTCTCACCCAACAACAGTATCGCAGTTGTCTTCACCCTAAAAACTGATATCACGAATTTGCTTTTATCGTTAGACAACAACCCGATCCCGTTTCGAAATACAGTAAAATTCCTAGGCTTAAATTCTTATGACTTAATTAATAAAGTCACGTTGATTATTTAGTAACAAATTGCAGTAAAAGACTGAATATTCTTAAATGTCTTTCGAGTTCCTCCTGGTAGCGAGCTGACAGAAAATATTAATGTTGTACAAAGTCCTTACTAGAAGTGAACTAGGCTATGGCTCAGGCGTATGCTTCGGCGAGCTAATATACCTTGGGGAGGTTGGAGGTGATATAGAGCAAATGTTTGCGAATGTGTCTTGGAGCTGTAACCTGTACCAGAGTTCCACGATTGGAAGTTGAGGCCCATGTACCTCCTCTCTGGCTAAGACGTGAGATCCTGTCGTGGCAAAGCAGGTATTCTGATGGCCAGGAGGAACAATGCGACTGCCTGTCGCCTCATTCTGCAATGTTCACAGCTCGTCAACAGAGGCGTCAAACCCCTGGCCGTCAGAATACACTTCCTCAGTGAGAACTCGGGTACTAAAGTGAATGAAGTGGACTCGCTGGTCAAAAAGGCCAATACATCGGAGAGCGAGGTACACAGCATTTTCTTCATGTCATCATCGATCACTTGTCTTATGTTCGCTTCTACATTGACGGCTCCATGACGGACGAATGTGTGGGCGCAAGTGTGTGGTCGATGGAGTGTGTCCTCACATACCGCTTGCCGAACCATTGCTCAAATCACAATAAAGCAATATTTTTTTTTCAGATTCTCTTTCTACTCTTAAAGCAATCGGCTTTGAATTACAGGGCAATATTATTAATAAACTTAATTCATGTGAGAAAGATATCTTGATCTGGGTGCCTGGCGGGTCATTGCAATATATACGGCAACAATGAGCAGGCAAACAGCTTGGCTAAGTCGACCTCAGAACTCGAGGAGGTCGTTACGATCCCTCGGGAGCTGAGGTCCTGTCTTTCCTTGGGAAAGAGATCAGTCTATGTTCTGATAATCAACAGGATATAAGCAGGAAGTGGCGGGCTGGCCGACCTCATACCGTCTCAGAATTAACTCTAAATTCAATACCCACATCATGAAGTCGTATATCAACAATACTTACTCTTGCCATACTTCAATCAACACAGAATTATTTAATAGACTATTACAACAGGAAAAACATCTGTTTTAACATTGTCAGTGTACTCGGAAATAGGTCACGTACTTGTAGACAAGTTGATGGTCTTCCTTAGTGAAACACAATTGATCAACATGATGTAAGGTGGTTCGTGGGTTGTTCTCTGTGGCGGGGTTGGCTTCGGTGTGAGGCTCCTCCTCCTACTTGGGTCTGTCGCATATGGGCGGACATGTCCATACACTGGTTGAGGGGAGGGGATTATCCTCTGGGGCAGTGGCGCCATGAAACTGAGCCGGCGGACCTCCGAATAAATCATCATCATTTATGTGCATGACGTGGTCTTTCCTGCATCTTCTCACTCTTGGGTAAAATGCAACTGTGGCTTCTGTGCCAACTAGACGGTGTTGCCGCCACGTTGGCTCAATAACCACAAAATCTTTTCATTATTCATCTTGATTATCCTGTATCTTTATCATATCAAAATTATACTTTTTCTATTTCTCTTTAGTTTTTATATTCATATTCTTTTTTTAGAATAGGCATTTAGAGATGATGACTTTAGTCATACACAAGATAGGATTGCAGGACTAATGACCTTCCTCATAAGTCGATGGCCATAAAACCCAACACACAACAATGTCTGCATATTTTTCGCTAGAGTGACTAGACCTGAACACAACACTTCAGATGGGAACGAACCAATGAATTGTAACGAGTAAGAAAGATTCCCTTGGACTTGAAGTCAAAGGCTCAACCTATGAATCCAAGAATATAGTCAGTTTCTTCACTGTTTCTGTGGATTGTTTACTTGCTGTTAGGTCACCAGGGTTTATTATGCTCAAGTCCTTTTCCTCATTCACCATTTGTAGTTCAAGAGAATTCTTACTGTAGCTTGCCATTTCGTTTTTGCTACTGATAGTCAAACATTGCACTCACTGATATGCTTCATCTGCCACCTATGATCCCAGTCCATCAGTTTTTCTACGTCAGTATGAAGCTGCATATGTTCGAGGACATTCATAGATTTATTTCTTAGCTTTGTATCATCAGCGAAATTTTGATAACTTGCAATGTAGTCCATTAGCAAGGTAGCGCAAGGAAACAGACGAAAGAATGGCCCAACCCACCCACATACACATGTATATCCACACACGTCCAAATGCCTCTCTCTTCTCTTTCACTAATAATCTTACTTCTTCATTCCACTACTCACTACCTTTCCAATCTGCCCACCTCCCACGTTTCTCATGCCACAAGCATCTTTTGCGCAAGCCATCACTGCTTCCCTAAATACATCCCATTCCTCCCCCACTCCCCTTACCTCCTTTGTTCTCACCTTTTTCCATTCTGTACTCAGTCTCTCCTGGTACTTCCTCACACAAGTCTCCTTCTCAAGCTCACTTATTCTCACCACTCTCTCCATCCCAGCATTCTCTCTTCTGAAAACCTCTACGAATCTTCACCTTCGCCTCCACAAGATAATGATTAGACATCCCTCCAGTTGCACCTCTCAACACATTAACATCCAAAAGTCTCTCTTCCGCGCGCCTATCAATTAACACGTAATCCAATATCGCCCTATGGCCATCTCTCCTACTTCTCCAACCGCCTGTTAGGAAATAACCAGTGTAGACCCCGTTGCTCACAAACGTGACGCGAAGGGTATTCGAGTACATAGTATTCGAATAGTTATTTCCTATTAGCCAGGCCCATATCCTAGCGGTTAGCATTCCCGCCTCTTGCACAGGGGTCCCGGGTTCGATCCTGGCTGTTGGAGGTTTGTCTGATATATATATATATATATATATATATATATATATATATATATGAAACACGATAAGTTCCCTAGTGCACTTTCTTGTAATAATCACATCATCAGGGTAGACACAAGTTGATATAAATCGAAGAGACTAAGCTAGGACGCCATTTGGTAAACATGCGATCGCATGATGTGATTATTGCACGAAAGTGCACCTGGGAACTTATCGTGTTTCATTTTCCCCGTGGACTCAGGAATATCTTGATCACGCGCAAAATTGTGATTCTTTCCAACATATCTTTCTTTCTTTCATACTATTCGCCATTTCTCACGTTAGCGAGGTAGCGTTAAGAACAGAGGACTGGGCCTTTGAGGGAAATATCCTCACTTGGCACGATGAGTTCCTAAGTGCACTTTCATGTAACAATCACATCATCAGGGAACACACAAGAGAGAAATAACAATCAGTTGATATACATCGAAGAGGTGTAACGAGGACGACATTCGGTAAATATGTGATTGTTCAAAACAGACTACGAGCGTATCATAATCTTATTATGTGGACAACAAGATGAATTGCTTACAAATCTAATCAACCATAAAGTTATCATGTTTCATTTTCCCCGTGGACTCATAAGAACATGATTGATCACGCGCAACATTGTGATCCTTTCCAATATATATTTATATTTATTTATTTATTATACTTTGTCGCTGTCTCCCGCGTTTGCGAGGTAGCGCAAGGAAACAGACGAAAGAAATGGCCCAACCCCCCCCCCCCATACACATGTATATACATACGTCCACACACGCAAATATACATACCTACACAGCTTTCCATGGTTTACCCCAGACGCTTCACATGCCTTGCTTCAATCCACTGACAGCACGTCAACCCCGGTATACCACATCGCTCCAATTCACTCTATTCCTTGCCCTCCTTTCACCCTCCTGCATGTTCAGGCCCCGATCACACAAAATCATTTTCACTCCATCTTTCCACCTCTAATTTGGTCTCCCTCTTCTCCTTGTTCCCTCCACCTCCGACACATATATCCTCTTGGTCAATCTTTCCTCACTCATCCTCTCCATGTGCCCAAACCACTTCAAAACACCCTCTTCTGCTCTCTCAACCACGCTCTTTTTATTTCCACACATCTCTCTTACCCTTACGTTACTCACTCGATCAAACCACCTCACACCACACATTGTCCTCAAACATCTCATTTCCAGCACATCCATCCTCCTGCGCACAACTCTATCCATAGCCCACGCCTCGCAACCATACAACATTGTTGGAACCACTATTCCTTCAAACATACCCATTTTTGCTTTCCGAGATAATGTTCTCGACTTCCACACATTCTTCAAGGCCCCCAGGATTTTCGCCCCCTCCCCCACCCTATGATCCACTTCCGCTTCCATGGTTCCATCCGCTGCCAGATCCACTCCCATATATCTAAAACACTTCACTTCCTCCAGTTTTTCTCCATTCAAACTCACCTCCCAATTGGCTTGACCCTCAACCCTACTGTACCTAATAACCTTGCTCTTATTCACATTTACTCTTAACTTTCTTCTTCCACACACTTTTCCAAACTCAGTCACCAGCTTCTGCAGTTTCTCACATGAATCAGCCACCAGCGCTGTATCATCAGCGAACAACAACTGACTCACTTCCCAAGCTCTCTCATCCCCAACAGACTTCATACTTGCCCCTCTTTCCAAGACTCTTGCATTTACCTCCCTAACAACCCCATCCATAAACAAATTAAACAACCATGGAGACATCACACACCCCTGCCGCAAACCTACATTCACTGAGAACCAATCACTTTCCTCTCTTCCTACACGTACACATGCCTTACATCCCCGATAAAAACTTTTCACTGCTTCTAACAACTTTCCTCCCACACCATATATTCTTAATACCTTCCACAGAGCATCTCTATCAACTCTATCATATGCCTTCTCCAGATCCATAAATGCTACATACAAATCCATTTGCTTTTCTAAGTATTTCTCACATACATTCTTCAAAGCAAACACCTGATCCACACATCCTCTACCACTTCTGAAACCACACTGCTCTTCCCCAATCTGATGCTCTGTACATGCCTTCACCCTCTCAATCAATACCCTCCCATATAATTTACCAGGAATACTCAACAAACTTATACCTCTGTAATTTGAGCACTCACTCTTATCCCCTTTGCCTTTGTACAATGGCACTATGCACGCATTCCGCCAATCCTCAGGCACCTCACCATGAGTCATACATACATTAAATAACCTTACCAACCAGTCAACAATACAGTCAACCCCTTTTTTAATAAATTCCACTGCAATACCCTCCAAACCTGCTGCCTTGCCGGCTTTCATCTTCCGCAAAGCTTTCACTACCTCTTCTCTGTTTACCAAATCATTTTCCCTAACCCTCTCACTTTGCACACCACCTCGACCAAAACACCCTATATCTGCCACTCTATCATCAAACACATTCAACAAACCTTCAAAATACTCACTCCATCTTCTTCTCACATCACCACTACTTGTTATCACCTCCCCATTTGCGCCCTTCACTGAAGTTCCCATTTGCTCCCTTGTCTTACGCCCTATATATATATATATATATATATATATATATATATATATATATATATATATATATATATATATATATATATATATATATATATATATATATATATATATATATATATATATATATATGGTTTGGAAATGTCTGGGGAGTGAAGTCAGGGGTTAGTGAGAGGACAAGAGCAAGGGAAGGAGTAGCAATACTCCTGAAACAGGAGTTGTGGGAGTATGTGATAGAATGTAAGAAAGTAAATTCTCGATTGATATGGGTAAAATTGAAAGTTGATGGAGAGAGGTGGGTGATTATTGGTGCATATGCACCTGGGCATGAGAAGAAAGATCATGAGAGGCAAGTGTTTTGGGAGCAGCTAAATGAGTGAGTTAGCGGTTTTGATGCACGAGACCGGGTTATAGTGATGGGTGATTTGAATGCAAAGGTGAGTAATGTGGCAGTTGAGGGAATAATTGGTATGCATGGGGTGTTCAGTGTTGTAAATGGAAATGGTGAAGAGCTTGTAGATTTTTGTGCTGAAAAAGGACTGATGATTGGGAATACCTGGTTTAAAAAGCGAGATATACATAAGTATACTTATGTAAGTAGGAGAGATGGCCAGAGAGCGTTACTGGATTACGTGTTAATTGACAGGCGTGCGAAAGAGAGACCTTTGGATGTCAATGTGCTGAGAGGTGCAACTGGAGGGATGTCTGATCATTATCTTGTGGAGGCTAAGATGAAGATTAGTATGGGTTTTCAGAAAAGAAGAGTGAATGTTGGGGTGAAGAAGGTGGTGAAAGTAAGTGAGCTTGGGAAGGAGACCTGTGTGAAGAAGTATCAGGAGAGACTGTGTACAGAATGGAAAAAGGTGAGAACAATGGAAGTAAGGGGAGTGGGGGAGGAATGGGATGTATTTAGGGAATCAGTGATGGATTGCGCAAAAGATGCTTGTGGCATGAGAAGAGTGGGAGGTGGGCTGTTTAGAAAGGGTAGTGAGTGGTGGGATGAAGAAGTAAGAGTATTAGTGAAAGAGAAGAGAGAGGCATTTGGACGATTTTTGCAGGGAAAAAATGCAATTGAGTGGGAGAAGTATAAAAGAAAGAGACAGGAGGTCAAGAGAAAGGTGCAAGAGGTGAAAAAAAGGGCAAATGAGAGTTGGGGTGAGAGACTATCAGTAAATTTTAGGGAGAATAAAAAGATGTTCTGGAAGGAGGTAAATAGGGTGCGTAAGACAAGGGAGCAAATGGGAACTTCAGTGAAGGGCGTAAATGGGGAGGTGATAACAAGTAGTGGTGATGTGAGAAGGAGATGGAGTGAGTATTTTGAAGGTTTGTTGAATGTGTCTGATGACAGAGTGGCAGATATAGGGTGTTTGGGTCGAGGTGGTGTGCAAAGTGAGAGGGTTAGGGAAAATGATTTGGTAAACAGAGAAGAGGTACTGAAAGCTTTGCGGAAGATGAAAGCCGGCAAGGCAGCAGGTTTGGATGGTATTGCAGTGGAATTTATTAAAAAAGGGGGTGACTGTATTGTTGACTGGTTGGTAAGGTTATCTAATGTATGTATGACTCATGGCGAGGTGCCTGAGGATTGGCGGAATGCGTGCATAGTGCCATTGTACAAAGGCAAAGGGGATAAGAGTGAGTGCTCAAATTACAGAGGTATAAGTTTGTTGAGTATTCCTGGTAAATTATATGGGAGGGTATTGATTGAGAGGGTGAAGGCATGTACAGAGCATCAGATTGGGGAAGAGCAGTGTGGTTTCAGAAGTGGTAGAGGATGTGTGGATCAGGTGTTTGCTTTGAAGAATGTATGTGAGAAATACTTAGAAAAGCAAATGGATTTGTATGTAGCATTTATGGATCTGGAGAAGGCATATGATAGAGTTGATAGAGATGCTCTGTGGAAGGTATTAAGAATATATGGTGTGGGAGGAAAGTTGTTAGAAGCAGTGAAAAGTTTTTATCGGGGATGTAAGGCATGTGTACGTGTAGGAAGAGAGGAAAGTGATTGGTTCTCAGTGAATGTAGGTTTGCGGCAGGGGTGTGTGATGTCTCCATGGTTGTTTAATTTGTTTATGGATGGGGTTGTTAGGGAGGTAAATGCAAGAGTCTTGGAAAGAGGGGCAAGTATGAAGTCTGTTGGGGATGAGAGAGCTTGGGAAGTGAGTCAGTTGTTGTTCGCTGATGATACAGCGCTGGTGGCGGATTCATGTGAGAAACTGCAGAAGCTGGTGACGGAGTTTGGTAAAGTGTGTGGAAGAAGAAAGTTAAGAGTAAATGTGAATAAGAGCAAGGTTATTAGGTACAGTAGGGTTGAGGGTCAATTCAATTGGGAGGTGAGTTTGAATGGAGAAAAACTGGAGGAAGTGAAGTGTTTTAGATATCTGGGAGTGGATCTGTCAGCGGATGGAACCATGGAAGCGGAAGTGGATCATAGGGTGGGGGAGGGGGCGAAAATTTTGGGAGCCTTGAAAAATGTGTGGAAGTCGAGAACATTATCCCGGAAAGCAAAAATGGGTATGTTTGAAGGAATAGTAGTTCCAACAATGTTGTATGGTTGCGAGGCGTGGGCTATGGATAGAGTTGTGCGCAGGAGGATGGATGTGCTGGAAATGAGATGTTTGAGGACAATGTGTGGTGTGAGGTGGTTTGATCGAGTAAGTAACGTAAGGGTAAGAGAGATGTGTGGAAATAAAAAGAGCGTGGTTGAGAGAGCAGAAGAGGGTGTTTTGAAATGGTTTGGGCACATGGAGAGAATGAGTGAGGAAAGATTGACCAAGAGGATATATGTGTCGGAGGTGGAGGGAACGAGGAGAAGAGGGAGACCAAATTGGAGGTGGAAAGATGGAGTGAAAAGGATTTTGTGTGATCGGGGCCTGAACATGCATGAGGGTGAAAGGAGGGCAAGGAATAGAGTGAATTGGAGCGATGTGGTATACAGGGGTTGACGTGCTGTCAGTGGATTGAATCAAGGCATGTGAAGCGTCCGGGGTAAACCAAGGAAAGCTGTGTAGGTATGTATATTTGCGTGTGTGGACGTGTGTATGTACATGTGTATGGGGGGGGCTGGGCCATTTCTTTCGTCTGTTTCCTTGCGCTACCTCGCAAACGCGGGAGACAGCGACAAAGTATAAAAAAAAAAAAAAAAAAAAATATATATATATATATATATATATATATATATATATATATATATATATATATATATATATATATATATATATATATATATATATATATATATATATATATATATATTTTTTTTTTTTCTTTCTTTCATACTATTCGCCATTTCCCGCCTCAGCGAGGTAGCGTTAAGAACAGAGGACTGGGCCTCTGAGGGAATATCCTCACCCGGCCCCCTTCTCTGTTCCTTCCTTATATATATATATATATATATATATATATATATATATATATATATATATATATATATATATATATATATATATATATATATATATATATATATATATATTCATTTATATATATATATATATTTTTTTTTTTTTTTTTGCTTTGTCGCTGTCTCCCGCGTTTGCGAGGTAGCGTAAGGAAACAGACGAAAGAAATGGCCCAACCCATCCCCATACACATGTATATACATACGTCCACACACGCAAATATACATACCTACACAGCTTTCCATGGTTTACCCCAGACGCTTCACATGCCCTGATTCAATCCACTGACAGCACGTCAACCCCGGTATACCACATCGCTCCAATTCACTCTATTCCTTGCCCTCCTTTCACCTTCCTGCATGTTCAGGCCCCAATCACACAAAATCTTTTTCACTCCATCTTTCCACCTCCATATATATATATATATATATATATATATATATATATATATATATATATATATATATATATACATATATATATATATATATACATATATATATATATATATATATATATATATATATATATATATATATATATATATATATATATATATATAAGAAAGATCATGAAAGGCAAGTGTTTTGGGAGCAGCTAAATGAGTGTGTTAGCGGTTTTGATGCACGAGACCGGGTTATAGTGATGGGTGATTTGAATGCAAAGGTGAGTAATGTGGCAGTTGAGGGAATAATTGGTATGCATGGGGTGTTCAGTGTTGTAAATGGAAATGGTGAAGAGCTTTTAGATTTATGTGCTGAAAAAGGACTGATGATTGGGAATACCTGGTTTAAAAAGCGAGATATACATAAGTATACTTATGTAAGTAGGAGAGATGGCCAGAGAGCGTTATTGGATTACGTGTTAATTGACAGGCGTGCGAAAGAGAGACTTTTGGATGTTAATGTGCTGAGAGGCGCAACTGGAGGGATGTCTGATCATTATCTTGTGGAGGCTAAGGTGAAGATTAGTATGGGTTTTCAGAAAAGAGGAGTGAATGTTGGGGTGAAGAAGGTGGTGAGAGTAAGTGAGCTTGGGAAGGAGACCTGTGTGGGGAAGTACCAGGAGAGACTGTGTACAGAATGGAAAAAGGTGAGAACAATGGAAGTAAGGGGAGTGGGGGAGGAATGGGATGTATTTAGGGAATCAGTGATGGATTGCGCAAAAGATGCTTGTGGCATGAGAAGAGTGGGAGGTGGGCTGTTTAGAAAGGGTAGTGAGTGGTGGGATGAAGAAGTAAGAGTATTAGTGAAAGAGAAGAGAGAGGCATTTGGACGATTTTTGCAGGGAAAAAATGCAATTGAGTGGGAGAAGTATAAAAGAAAGAGACAGGAGGTCAAGAGAAAGGTGCAAGAGGTGAAAAAAAGGGCAAATGAGAGTTGGGGTGAGAGACTATCAGTAAATTTTAGGGAGAATGAAAAGATGTTCTGGAAGGAGGTAAATAGGGTGCGTAAGACAAGGGAGCAAATGGGAACTTCAGTGAAGGGCGTAAATGGGGAGGTGATAACAAGTAGCGGTGATGTGAGAAGGAGATGGAATGAGTATTTTGAAGGTTTGTTGAATGTGTCTGATGACAGAGTGGCAGATATAGGGTGTTTTGGTCGAGGTGGTGTGCAAAGTGAGAGGGTTAGGGAACATGATTTGGTAAACAGAGAAGAGGTAGTAAAAGCTTTGCGGAAGATGAAAGCCGGCAAGGCAGCAGGTTTGGATGGTATCGCAGTGGAATTTATTAAAAAAGGGGGTGACTGTATTGTTGACTGGTTGGTAAGGTTATTTAATGTATGTATGACTCATGGTGAGGTGCCTGAGGATTGGCGGAATGCGTGCATAGTGCCATTGTACAAAGGCAAAGGGGATAAGAGTGAGTGCTCAAATTACAGAGGTATAAGTTTGTTGAGTATTCCTGGTAAATTGTATGGGAGGGTATTGATTGAGAGGGTGAAGGCATGTACAGATCATCAGATTGGGGAAGAGCAGTGCGGTTTCAGAAGTGGTAGAGGATGTGTGGATCAGGTGTTTGCTTTGAAGAATGTATGTGAGAAATACTTAGAAAAGCAAATGGATTTGTATGTAGCATTTATGGATCTGGAGAAGGCATATGATAGAGTTGATAGAGATGCTCTGTGGAAGGTATTAAGAATATATGGTGTTGGAGGCAAGTTGTTAGAAGCAGTGAAAAGTTTTTATCGAGGATGTAAGGCATGTGTACGTGTAGGAAGAGAGGAAAGTGATTGGTTCTCAGTGAATGTAGGTTTGCGGCAGGGGTGTGTGATGTCTCCATGGTTGTTTAATTTGTTCATGGATGGGGTTGTAAGGGAGGTAAATGCAAGAGTCCTGGAAAGAGGGGCAAGTATGAAGTCTGTTGGGGATGAGAGAGCTTGGGAAGTGAGTCAGTTGTTGTTCGCTGATGATACAGCGCTGGTGGCTGATTCATGTGAGAAACTGCAGAAGCTGGTGACTGAGTTTGGTAAAGTGTGTGGAAGAAGAAAGTTGAGAGTAAATGTGAATAAGAGCAAGGTTATTAGGTACAGTAGGGGTGAGGGTCAAGTCAATTGGGAGGTGAGTTTGAATGGAGAAAAACTGGAGGAAGTGAAGTGTTTTAGATATCTGGGAGTGGATCTGTCAGCGGATGGAACCATGGAAGCGGAAGTGGATCATAGGGTGGGGGAGGGGGCGAAAATTTTGGGAGCCTTGAAAAATGTGTGGAAGTCGAGAACATTATCTCGGAAAGCAAAAATGGGTATGTTTGAGGGAATAGTGGTTCCAACAATGTTGTATGGTTGCGAGGCGTGGGCTATGGATAGAGGTGTGCGCAGGAGGATGGATGTGCTGGAAATGAGATGTTTGAGGACAATGTGTGGTGTGAGGTGGTTTGATCGAGTAAGTAACGTAAGGGTAAGAGAGATGTGTGGAAATAAAAAGAGCGTGGTTGAGAGAGCAGAAGAGGGTGTTTTGAAATGGTTTGGGCACATGGAGAGAATGAGTGAGGAGAGATTGACCAAGAGGATATATGTGTCGGAGGTGGAGGGAACGAGGAGAAGAGGGAGACCAAATTGGAGGTGGAAAGATGGAGTGAAAAAGATTTTGTGTGATCGGGGCCTGAACATGCAGGAGGGTGAAAGGAGGGCAAGGAATAGAGTGAATTGGAGTCATGTGGTATACAGGGGTTGACGTGCTGTCAGTGGATTGAATCAAGGCATGTGAAGCGTCTGGGGTAAACCATGGAAAGCTGTGTAGGTATGTATATTTGCGTGTGTGGACGTGTGTATGTACATGTGTATGGGGGGGGGGGGTTGGGCCATTTCTTTCGTCTGTTTCCTTGCGCTACCTCGCAAACGCGGGAGACAGCGACAAAGTATAAAAAAAAAAAAAAAAAATATATATATATATATATATATATATATATATATATATATATATATATATATATATATATATATACATATATATATATATATATATATATATATATATATATATATATATATATATATATATATATATATATATATATATATATATATATATATATATATATATATATATGTATATATATATATATATATATATGTATATATATATATATATATATATATATATATATATATATATATATATTTATATATATATTCATTTATATATATATATATATATATATATATATATATTTATATATATATATATATATATATATATATATATATATATATATATATATATATATATATATATATATATATATATATATATACATATATATATATATATATATATTTTTTTTTTTTTTTTTTTATACTTTGTCGCTGTCTCCCGCGTTTGCGAGGTAGCGCAAGGAAACAGACGAAAGAAATGGCCCAACTCCCCCCCCCCTCCCCATACACATGTACATACACACGTCCACACACGCAAATATACATACCTACACAGCTTTCCATGGTTTACCCCAGACGCTTCACATGCCTTGATTCACTCCACTGACAGCACGTCAACCCCTGTATACCACATCGCTCCAATTCACTCTATTCCTTGCCCTCCTTACACCCTCCTGCATGTTCAGGCCCCGATCACACAAAATCTTTTTCACTCCATCTTTCCACCTCCAATTTGGTCTCCCTCTTCTCCTCGTTCCCTCCACCTCCGACACATATATCCTCTTGGTCAATCTTTCCTCACTCATTCTCTCCATGTGCCCAAACCATTTCAAAACACCCTCTTCTGCTCTCTCAACCACGCTCTTTTTATTTCCACACATCTCTCTTACCCTTACGTTACTCACGTCCACACACGCAAATATACATACCTACACAGCTTTCCATGGTTTACCCCAGACGCTTCACATGCCCTGATTCAATCCACTGACAGCACGTCAACCCCTGTATACCACATCGCTCCAATTCACTCTATTCCTTACCCTCCTTACACCCTCCTGCATGTTCAGGCCCCGATCACACAAAATCTTTTTCACTCCATCTTTCCACCTCCAATTTGGTCTCCCTCTTCTCCTCGTTCCCTCAACCTCCGACACATATATCCTCTTGGTCAATCTTTCCTCACTCATTCTCTCCATGTGCCCAAACCATTTCAAAACACCCTCTTCTGCTCTCTCAACCACGCTCTTTTTATTTCCACACATCTCTCTTACCCTTACGTTACTTACTCGATCAAACCACCTCACACCACACATTGTCCTCAAACATCTCATTTCCAGCACATCCATCCTCCTGCACACAACTCCATCCACAGCCCACGCCTCGCAACCATACAACATTGTTGGAACCACTATTCCTTCAAACATACCCATTTTTGCTTTCCGAGATAATGTTCTCGACTTCCACACATTTTTCAAGGCTCCCAAAATTTTCGCCCCCTCCCCCACCCTATGATCCACTTCCGCTTCCATGGTTCCATCCGCTGACAGATCCACTCCCAGATATCTAAAACACTTCACTCCCTCCAGTTTTTCTCCATTCAAACTCACCTCCCAATTGACTTGACCCTCAACCCTACTGTACCTAATAACCTTGCTCTTATTCACATTCACTCTTAACTTTCTTCTTCCACACACTTTTCCAAACTCAGTCACCAGCTTCTGCAGTTTCTCACATGAATCAGCCACCAGCGCTGTATCATCAGCGAACAACAACTGACTCACTTCCCAAGCTCTCTCATCCCCAACAGACTTCATACTTGCCCCTCTTTCCAGGACTCTTGCATTTACCTCCCTAACAACCCCATCCATAAACAAATTAAACAACCATGGAGACATCACACACCCCTGCCGCAAACCTACATTCACTGAGAACCAATCACTTTCCTCTCTTCCTACACGTACACATGCCTTACATCCTCGATAAAAACTTTTCACTGCTTCTAACAACTTGCCTCCCACACCATATATTCTTAATACCTTCCACAGAGCATCTCTATCAACTCTATCATATGCCTTCTCCAGATCCATAAATGCTACATACAAATCCATTTGCTTTTCTAAGTATTTTTCACATACATTCTTCAAAGCAAACACCTGATCCACACATCCTCTACCACTTCTGAAACCGCACTGCTCTTCCCCAATCTGATGCTCTGTACATGCCTTCACCCTCTCAATCAATACCCTCCCATATAATTTACCAGGAATACTCAACAAACTTATACCTCTGTAATTTGAGCACTCACTCTTATCCCCTTTGCCTTTGTACAATGGCACTATGCACGCATTCCGCCAATCCTCAGGCACCTCACCATGAGTCATACATACATTAAATAACCTTACCAACCAGTCAACAATACAGTCACCCCCTTTTTTAATAAATTCCACTGCAATACCATCCAAACCTGCTGCCTTGCCGGCTTTCATCTTCCGCAATATATATATATATATATATATATATATATATATATATATATATATATATATATATATATATATATATATATATATATATGTGTATGTACATGTGTATGGGGGGGGTTGGGCCATTTCTTTCGTCTGTTTCCTTGCGCTACCTCGCAAACGCGGGAGACAGCGACAAAGTATAAAAAAAAAAAAAAAAAAAAAAATATATATATATATATATATATATATATATATATATATATATATATATATATATATATATATATATGTATATATTTATTTATTTATATATATTTACTTATTTATTTTGCTTTGTCGCTGTCTCCCGCGTTAGCGGGGTAGCGCAAGGAAACAGACGAAAGAATGGCCCAACCCATCCACATACACATGTATATACATACACGTCCACACACGCACATATACATACCTATACATCTCAACGTATACATATACATACACACACAGACATATACATATATACACATGTATATAATTCATACTGTCTGCCTTTATTCATTTCCATCGCCAACCCGCCACACATGAAATAACAACCCCCTCTCCCCTCATGTGTGCGAGGTAGCGCTAGGAAAAGACAACAAAGGCCACATTTGTTCACACTCAGTCTCTAGCTGTCATGTAATAATGCACCGAAACCACAGCTCCCTTTCCACATCCAGGCTCCACAGAACTTTCCATGGTGTACCCCAGATGCTTTACATGCCCTGGCTCAATCCATTGACAGCACGTCGACCCCGGTATACAACATCGTTTCAATTCACTCTGTTCCTTGCACACCTTTCACCCTCCTGCATGTTTAGGCCCCGATCACTCGAAATCTTTTTCACTCCATCTTTCCACCTCCAATTTGGTCTCCCACTTCTCCTCGTTCCCTCCACCTCTGACACATATATCCTCTTGGTCAATCTTTCCTCACTCATTCTCTCCATGCGACCATATATATATATATATATATATATATATATATATATATATATATATATATATATATATATATATATATATATATATATATATATATATATATATATATATATATATATATATATTTTTTTTTTACTAATCGCCATTTCCCGCATTAGCGAGGTAGCGTTAAGAACAGAGGATGAGGACTGGGCCTTTGAGGGAATATCCTCACCTGGCCCCTTTCTCTGTTTCTTCTTTTGGAAAAAAAAAAAAAATGAGGGGAGGATTTCCAGCCTCCCGCTCCCTTCCCTTTTAGTCGCCTTCTACGACATGCAGGGAATACGTGGGAAGTATTCTTTCTCCCCTATCCCCAGGGATAATATATATATATATATATATATATATATATATATATATATATATATATATATATATATATATATATATATATATATATATATATATATATATATATGATACAGTGCTGGTGGCTGATTCATGTGAGAAACTGCAGAAGCTGGTGACTGAGTTTGGTAAAGTGTGTGAAAGAAGAAAGTTAAGAGTAAATGTGAATAAGAGCAAGGTTATTAGGTACAGTAGGGTTGAGGGTCAAGTCAATTGGGAGGTGAGTTTGAATGGAGAAAAACTGGAGGAAGTGAAGTGTTTTAGATATCTGGGAGTGGATCTGGCAGCGGATGGAACCATGGAAGTGGAAGTGGATCATAGGGTGGGGGAGGGGGCGAAAATTCTGGGAGCCTTGAAGAATGTGTGGAAGTCGAGAACATTATCTCGGAAAGCAAAAATGGGTATGTTTGAAGGAATAGTGGTTCCAACAATGTTGTATGGTTGCGAGGCGTGGGCTATGGATAGAGTTGTGCGCAGGAGGATGGATGTGCTGGAAATGAGATGTTTGAGGACAATGTGTGGTGTGAGGTGGTTTGATCGAGTAAGTAACGTAAGGGTAAGAGAGATGTGTGGAAATAAAAAGAGCGTGGTTGAGAGAGCAGAAGAGGGTGTTTTGAAATGGTTCGGGCACATGGAGAGAATGAGTGAGGAAAGATTGACCAAGAGAATATATGTGTCGGAGGTGGAGGGAACGAGGAGAAGAGGGAGACCAAATTGGAGGTGGAAAGATGGAGTGAAAAAGATTTTGTGTGATCGGGGCCTGAACATGCAGGAGGGTGAAAGGAGGGCAAGGAATAGAGTGAATTGGAGCGATGTGGTATACCGGGGTTGACGTGCTGTCAGTGGATTGAATCAAGGCATGTGAAGCGTCTGGGGTAAACCATGGAAAGCTGTGTAGGTATGTATATTTGCGTGTGTGGGCGTATGTATATACATGTGTATGGGGGGGGGGGGGGTTGGGCCATTTCTTTCGTCTGTTTCCTTGCGTTACCTCGCAAACGCGGGAGACAGCGACAAAGTATAATAAGATATATAAAAAAAAAAATATATATATATATAGGAAGATAGGAAAGTGATTGGTTCTCAGTGAATGTAGGTTTGCGGCAGGGGTGTGTGATGTCTCCATGGTTGTTTAATTTGTTTATGGATGGGGTTGTTAGGGAGGTGAATGCAAGAGTTTTGGAAAGAGGGGCAAGTATGAAGTCTGTTGTGGATGAGAGAGCTTGGGAAGTGAGTCAGTTGTTGTTCGCTGATGATACAGCGCTGGTGGCTGATTCATGTGAGAAACTGCAGAAGCTGGTGACTGAGTTTGGCAAAGTGTGTGAAAGAAGAAAGTTAAGAGTAAATGTGAATAAGAGCAAGGTTATTAGGTACAGTAGGGTTGAGGGTCAAGTCAATTGGGAGGTGAGTTTGAATGGAGAAAAACTGGAGGAAGTGAAGTGTTTTAGATATCTGGGAGTGGATCTGGCAGCGGATGGAACCATGGAAGCGGAAGTGGATCATAGGGTGGGGGAGGGGGCGAAAATCCTGGGAGCCTTGAAGAATGTGTGGAAGTCGAGAACATTATCTCGGAAAGCAAAAAATGGGTATGTTTGAAGGAATAGTGGTTCCAACAATTTTGTATGGTTGCGAGGCGTGCGCTATGGATAGAGTTGTGCGCAGGAGGGTGGATGTGCTGGAAATGAGATGTTTGAGGACAATGTGTGGTGTGAGGTGGTTTGATCGAGTAAGTAACGTAAGGGTAAGAGAGATGTGTGGAAATAAAAAGAGCGTGGTTGAGAGAGCAGAAGAGGGTGTTTTGAAATGGTTTGGGCACATGGAGAGAATGAGTGAGGAAAGATTGACCAAGAGGATATATGTGTCGGAGGTGGAGGGAACGAGAAGTGGGAGACCAACTTGGAGGTGGAAAGATGGAGTGAAAAAGATTTTGTGTGATCGGGGCCTGAACATGCAGGAGGGTGAAAGGAGGGCAAGGAATAGAGTGAATTGGATCGATGTGGTATACCGGGGTTGACGTGCTGTCAGTGGATTGAATCAGGGCATGTGAAGCGTCTGGGGTAAACCATGGAAAGCTTTGTAGGTATGTATATTTGCGTGTGTGGACGTGTATGTATATACATGTGTATAGGGGTGGGTTGGGCCATTTCTTTCGTCTGTTTCCTTGCGCTACCTCGCAAATGCGGGAGACAGCGACAAAAAAAAAAAAGAAAATATATATATATATATATATATATATATATATATATATATATATATATATATATATATATATATATATATATATATATATATGATAAAAAGAACTAGTCCTATTTTAAGGACTGACTATCAATCACAACCAAATTGGTATCCGCGTGGTAAAACCTCGTCACTGACATGATGATTAATTTTTGCAAGTAACCTTTGATGCAAAACCTTATCGAACGCCTTTTGTAAATCTAAGTAGATGGCATCAAGCACTTCACTTTCGACATGAATGTCGAAATTTTGGTAGGGTCCACCCGGAGCTGCTGGTATGGTGACAGTATGTTAAAATCTCCAGCTGTGACAGAATCTTTTTCGCTACAAATTTCTGCTAACTCATCATAATAGGTAATGGTGTCTGCTGTTATTTTTCTTTCGAGCTTTGTGTTTTCAGGATGATCTACCCTGATTCCAAAGGTCTGGACGTGGTTAATTTTCTATATTTGTGTCCCTTGATGTATTGCAGTACCCTATGAGACCCCTGCAACCTAGGAGAGACTTTGTGGAGCTCCCTTCTTAGCATGGTTCTCTACCATTGCCAGACCTCCTGAGGATATCTTAGTGGCTTTAGCTAGTCTGTTTCTCTGTGACCCTCTTCAGTGGAGGTAGAAAGATTATGCTGACAGACCCGTTGGGTAATACTAAGTTTGTGGTTTATTTCGTCATCGTCAGTGATATAGAGTCTGCTTCGTGCCATCATCCTGTAACGTCATTTGCCATACCTGTGCAGGAGCAATGAATGGAGTGTTTCCAATAGACTTTTTTGTGTGGAGGACTTCACATATGAGATGCAATCCTCTCAGCTCTCACGAATAGCATTCAGTACCTTTTAACTGTCTCTCAACTAAGCCACTGGATGCTGTATGATTGGAAAGGACATCGCATTTTATATGGTCATATTTCCTTCATGAATACACGTCTAGCAGGTGAACCCAGGCGTACACCTCGACACAACAAGTAATCACACAAGGTCAGGTCACGAATGAGTACTGGCAATTTCACGGTTAGGACGGGGTTGACCTCTGCCCTGACTAACCTCTTCCTGTAAAAGTAACCACTTGGTAACTACTGCAATGTAGCGAGACAAAGCATCAGTCACCGTGTTATGCTCTCCTGGGATATATACATAGAGGTGAGGGTTAGGTTCTGATTGATAACCGACCAATCAACCGTAAAGTGTTTGAGAGCTTACGTATACAACCAACACTTCGATAATGGAATAGTTTATATCTGGCTCTGTAGGGTTTTGCTCCTACATGCAATGGGGTGTAGTCCATTGTGCTTCTGCATAAGGGTTCCACCGGGTTCTGCGTCCGTCGCTATTGCAAAAGACAGAAAGATTAAGTAAATTTCAGGATAGAAGTTTGAACTAAGTTCTCTATAAAGTCTGGACTGCTTAATGTTAAAGTGATCTCAAATCAAAGGGCCCGTCCTTCGTCAGCAATCTATATTGAATCTATATTGAAAGGTGCAGCCAAAATGCTGTAACCCTTGAGCAAACCAGCTCGCCCAGTCAATGTGTGTACTTCCTTCACATTTTTAGGTCGAGGAATAAAGACACAGCGACATGTTTATCAACACCAACACCTCAACCTTGAGCTAGGTGTCCTAAAATACCTAACTCTCGTCCTGAGGAAACCACAGTTAGATCATCTGATCTTATGACCAACTACCTGGAGTCTGATAAGGGCTATCTCAAGGTCTGACAAAGGGTAGGGACGTCGTGGTTCCCTAGCATGACCCTTAGGTCTGGCAACCTGGTTCCCAGTAGGAGGTCACCCAGCATGGTCTGCAAGTCTGCAAGACTACAAGAACATCCTTAATCAAATGACAGTCCAACGAACCACACTTTTCTGTAAACACTGTAGCACAGCGTAAACACTGCAACAAGGCCCTCATGACGAAGGTGACCTCGGTGCCTGCATCCATACAAATTCTTATTCGAATGTGAGGGACATGACCTTGGAAAATAGGTCTATTATCCTCCTTGATATTCTTGATGTGGCCCGGTTTGCTGAGCTTAGTATTATCGATAATAGAGGGCTGTTCACAACATAGTGTCTGTGCTTTAGTGTTTAATTAGTACTGTTTAGAAGCCTCGACTGACATTCCCCACAAAGTTGCTGACGAACCGAGAGTGGAGGATCAGTCCTGTGGCACATGATTACCATTCATCTGCGTCTGTTGCTTCCTTTTTTCACTATCATGTCGGCCCTAACGGTACTTGCATTTGTGGTTTAGGTCTGTGTATGGGACAGACTGGTGGGCTCTGGGTGTGTTGGGTAAAGGATGAGTATTAGAGGTGACCGTGAGCAAAGGGTGTAGGTTCCGGACATGTTCTGGAGACTGACATTTATGTTACTACTGCAGGAAGTCTGCAGACCTCCAGGGGGAGCTGATGCGGAGCTTTCTTGCCCGTCAGAGATACATCTACCTCATAATAGGCACTTGCATGGCCCACATCTCTTCCTTGCATCACCAGCACAGGTAAAAACGAGCGAAAAAAAAAACCCATTGTAGTTGATACCAGATGCATGGTTGGATGAGGAACTGTCGCCCGGGAATTTTTCCTATCATTCTATGCTGGATGTTTGAGGGAGGCAGGGGAAGGAGGTCTTCTCTTAGGATGTGCATATACAACATGAACAGAGTAAATGCAATATAGGTGATGGATATAGGTGTGCGTTGTGGCTGACCAAACACCACCCCTCACTCATCCACCCTGCTTATGCAACTTTTCCCTTTTTTTTTTCTGTCCAAAACATCAAAGTGAATTCCATAAAAACATTATAGGTGTTATCTTCTTGCTACATAAGATTAAGCTTCCTTATACTCAGATGGTCTGGTCCCGCACTATAGTAAGTTACATTGCCCCACATACGCTCCCCTGAGCAGACTCAGTCAATGACGACTCCATCCCGGATAAGAAAACTGTCTGTTGGTTCTGAAGTGCCTTCGCTCTTGGCTACACAAACTACTCTGTCAAACCACAGGTGAGGCTCGTTATAATCAACCATGAATTCCTTGGCTTAAGAAATAGGTTATGTGTTTATGGAGTATCTCTTCCGCCGGCATGGCTGCATAACAAGGTGTTATTTACTGGACACAACACTAACTACCATTCAGCTTTGTAGCGTTTTTATTTCTGGCATTAGGGTACCGTGAGCCGCGTATTATCTAACACTATCATTTCACTTGTGGCTCACTGGTGGTTCGGTGGTTGGGTCATTACACTGGTGGCTCGGTGGTTGGGATCATTACACTGGTGGTTCGGTGGTTGGGTCATTACACTGGTGGTTCGGTGGTTGGGTCATTATACTGGTGGTTCGGTGGTTGGGTCGTTACATTGGTGGTTCGGTGGTTGGGGTCATTACACTGGTGGCTCGGTGTTTGGGTCATTACACTGGTGGCTCGGTGTTTGGGTCATTACACTGGTGGCTCGGTGTTTGGGTCATTACACTGGTGGCTCGGTGGTTGGGTCATTACAAAGATGGCGGGCGCACAGCTCAGTCGTCCTGTCTAGTGACGTTCCGTCAGCTGGGCAGCCGACTTTTCGCTCAGAGAGTCAGAAATCAGAAACAGAAGAACCAAGCTTCAATGGGGAATGGGAATGAAGAATATGTGTGGGTGTCCACTACAATATAACTGTTGTTTTAACCTTCTGGTGTCGAGATGGCTCAAGTCCTCACAGACAGACACTCATCTCCCGTTCTCCAAGCGAAGGTGTTAGGAATTGAAGGGCTTCTCGTTAACAAACAGTGATGTTACATATCCGGGACAACAGGTGGATCAGGCGTAGATGTCAGTTGTTCTCCAGCTCATGGAGGCTTGAGTTGCAAGGGGATAGGGTTGCCAAGCGATGGAGGTTAGCTGATAATAATCCCGGGAAGAAAGCATTTATGTGCAGGGAATAAAGTGAACCAGTTAAGATAGAGCGGGGCTTGTGCTCTGACCTTCGAGTGGCCGTGGTGTGTCGTGGTGTGGCATCCTTATACAAAATTAGTCCTCATGTATAATGTTATATACACACACACACACACACACACACACACACACACACACACACACACACACACACACACACACACACACACACACACACACACACACACACCACACACACACACACACACACACACACACACACACACACACACACACACACACAGATTTTTCGGTACTATGGTACAAGGAATTCTCCCATAATTAGCTACACTGTTAACAGCCACGAATATACTTCACCCAAGCCGTCTAGATGCTCCACAGCCACTGTCCAGATCCTGGCGTCTCTTTACTAGCTTACACCCACTCGCCATCTCTCTAATCCTCAGTTGACTTTATGACAGGTGTGTGTTTTATCGGCCGATGCTGACGTGGGTGATTCCCCAGACTGTCAACAGAGTAGATGCATGACGTCTTCCACGATTCACTGCCTTCTCAGCCTCCTCAACTTCATCTAACGCAACTTGGAGAAGCGCCTTTGACTTAGCCAGCCATACCATCCATGGTCAGAAAGGCTTAGTCAGCCATACCATCCATGGTCAGAAAGGCTTAGTCAGCCATACCATCCATGGTCAGAAAGGCTTCGTCAGCCATACCATCCATGGTCAGAAAGGCTTAGTCAGCCATACCATCCATGGTCAGAAAGGCTTAGTCAGCCATACCATCCATGGTCAGAAAGGCTTAGTCAGCCATACCATCCATGGTCAGAAAGGCTTAGTCAGCCATACCATCCATGGTCAGAAAGGCTTAGTCAGCCATACCATCCATGGTCAGAAAGGCTTCGTCAGCCATACCATCCATGGTCAGAAAGGCTTAGTCAGCCATACCATCCAAGGTCAGAAAGGCTTAGTCAGCCATACCATCCATGGTCAGAAAGGCTTAGTCAGCCATACCATCCATGGTCAGAAAGAAGCCGTCGACCGTGGACTACGAAGCTTCATTTCAAGGTGGGTGGAATTCATGAGGGGGGCACAAACCAACGTTGGAAAAACGTAAAAGACCCCATTTTTGACATAACGATATCAACAACAACTTTTGTGTCTTCATTGCACTTCAAGACATCATCATTAACCTCAAAGTGGACAACAGCTGACGACGTCATCACCAGTCGCACCAAAACTGTGATCGTGCACATCTACCTGGGTGACGACCCCCTTGCATCACACTCAGCCCTGAAGTCCTCCAGGTTAGTCAGACAATTCAAAGTTCTTTATATCACTATAAATGACGATTCATTGTGGAGGAGTTACGTCTGCACGTTCATTAGATCTTCCTCATACCGTCTCTTTCCTTTTTCGCCGACTGAGATCACTCGGCGTTCCATCACTGAGCTCAGAAATGTCTGAACCATCTACCTTCTTCCTAAGCGCACCTATGCTTCCCCAGCCTGACCCTCCTCTTTTACTGCTTCACAGAGGGACAACGCAGAATAATCCTGGACATATCTACCACCACCTACAACTAGGCCCTCATCTCACTGAAACCGTCCATCCTCCTCGAATAACATGAGCAGCTAACATGGCAGTTTGACAGTAAACTGCTTACACCCCCGTCATTTGACCTCTCTTCCTTACGCCCCGCTCTAACATAGTGAACGTCATAAACAAACCATAACATTTGATACCTACACTGAAGTGTTGTTGTCAGAGGTATTGGTCAGGAGAGGGAAGGCACCCTCCGGGATGCGGCAGAGATGGTCCACTTGTGGGGTGAGGAAGGCGCCCGATAAGCTTTGGAAAGGTGCCTGATTCATATCTGCGTGAGGAGAGAGATGGAGATAGAGAAGAGAAAGGAAGCTTTGAGAGATCATGTCCACTTGGAAAATGCAGTCACATAGAAATATAAAACAGAAAGAACTGTTCCGTTTGTTATCTAGTATAAAAGTGTTAGTAATTGTTATCATCAACCAATGATATCTTCAGGACATACCCATTCTTGTGGTACGGATTATAGAAAACAAAAGAAGAACTAACAAATCATAGGCCTGAGGTGTTGAGAAGTTTATTCATTAGAAATACTTCTTCTTTCCTATAGTGTATACTCGGCTAGAATGCTTCCCGATAACATACTCTTATACCATGACAGAAGAGAGTTAAAACCATCTGAGAACTCACAAAAGCACACAGTCATGATGACGAAGAGGTTCCATTTGCCGGTCCCCAAACTAGTGAGAAGATCATCGAAGGTGTGGGTAGTGCTCATCCTGAGACGTCTTGGGGTTAGATCTTCTGCAAGTGTACATTACAGGATTAGGTTTCACTGGTCAGATATCAGTCTTAAGATAACACAAACAATAACACCTAATTACACTTGTCAACAAAGTTTTAGTCCCACGGAAAATAATATGTGTTTCTGACGGATTTTTACTGCATGCTGAACATAAGTATGTTCTCAGAATTTCTCTATTACCTATTATTGTTTTGTTCCAGCATACTCACATATGTGTAGTATGTACGTACCGGTGCACTACGGAACAATTGAATTAAAGAGCTTATTTTTATCGTGGTCGCCATATCGTTTTCATAGAATTCTTCTCCCTTGAAGATGGTCTGGTATTTTGCAATGATGTTCGTTCTGTTATGGAGAACCAATATAACACACATGAGTGGCGCTTGATACTGACCCAACAAAAGTAAGCTTGAAAGCAGTTCTACTCCACCACGGAAATAAGTTCCCCGCTGTTCCTCTGGTTCACGCAGCTAACATAAAGGAATCGTATGATAACATGAAGCTTCTTTTGGAAGACATTAAGTAGGGTGACTTTAAGCGGATGTATGTGGTGACCTAAAGGTTGTGGCACTTTTACTGGGAATGCAACTTGGTCACACGAAGTTGTGTTGTGTCCTCAGTGAGTGGGACAACCAGGGAAAGAACAATCATTATCTAGAAAAACTTGGGCCAAAACGAACATCACTGACTCCTTATCATCCATTACTCTGGCAACACGGCGGACGGGAAAGAAAAAAATAAAAAAAAAAAATACCTTGCAGGAATATTATGCCAGAGAGGAATTTTTATCCGAGGGTCAAAAGGTAGAATGACGAATATGTCATGTATCTCAACACCAACGACTTTTTGTCATGAAGACAATGGTGAGGGTAAACTTGAGCTCCAGCCTCTCAAGTTACTATATCATTCCCGATGTTGAAGAATGCTGAAGTAATCTTTTCTTACCCTCTTTAAGTAGGCGACACAAGTGAACCAATGCTGGCATGTAAGTGTAGCATAACATATACTACGTTATGATGATCCAATGAAAGATTTGATACCAAAGAGGGACAAGTGATGATCAAGTTTAATATGATATTAAGAGTTTGTTCTGACCAACATTTCTGAGAGCTTATGCCACGCTTCTATAATGTCATAAGAAATGTTTCGTCCACTCCAGATTAATTTGGTGACCAACATTTTCTCTTGTTGGCAGTGTTGGTGCTACTATATAAAAAAAAAAATCAGTCAATATCAACGTTTTTAAATCCTTTAATGATTCTAAAGCATTTTATTGATTTGCCTCGGAGACGCCTCCTGCTCAAAGAGAACAAGTTCAATTCTCGCAATCTGTCCTTATATGACTTCTTACGCAAGGGAGGAATGAACCGAATTGCTCTTCGCTACAATGTTTCCCATTTAAAGATATCATTAAGTAGGGGAGCCAGAACTACACTGAATATTGGAGGTGGGGTCTAACTAGATGTAGGATCTAGTGGCAATATCACATCATTGCTTTTGTGTGAAAAGTTTCTGTTCACCAATGCTAACATTGCGCAGCTTCATTGCAATGCTGGAGAATCTAACGTTGTTGGAGACAAGTGACCTCTAGATGGCTCACACTCTAGGGTTGCCCTCTGTCTTGTGGCTCATTCGTTCATAATCGATTGTCTTGTTGCGGTTTTCTACTTGTAACAGCTGAAATTGATTGATTTTCAATGGCATTTGCCGTATTCTAGACCATCTGACGATAAGTCTAGATTCTCCTGTAATCTTAACCAATTTTCTTCCGTTAATTTGGTCATTGCCGATCTATGGATCACATGCATATGTAGACACTACGTTACTCAGCCCTGCGTCAGTATCGTTCATAGGAATGAAAAGTACGGTTCCCTGGGAGACCCACTAGTAACGGGTGATACACAATGAGGATTCGTCATACATTACGACCCTCTGCCTCACCCCACGTAGCCTGGCTTCTATGTCCGGTGGTGATCCACTGCAGATGTGATCCACTGGAGGTGATCTACTGAAGGTGGTGATCCACTGAAGGTGGTGATCCACCAATGGTGGAGATCTACTAAAGGTGGTGATCCACTGACGATGGTGATCCACTGGCTTTAGTGATCCACTGACTTTAGTGATCCACTAAAGTTGGTGATCCACTGGCGGTGGTGATGCACTGACTATGGTGATCTGCCAGAGGTAGTGATCCACTGACAGTGATGATCCACTGACGATGGTGATCCACTAAAGGTGGTGATTCACTGAAGATGATCTATCGACGGTGGTGATCCGCTGAAAGTAGTGATTCACTGAAGATGTTGATCCACTAAAGGTGGTGATCCACTAAAGGTGGTGATCCACTGAAGATGATGATCCACTAAAGGTGGTGATCCACTGAGGGTAGTGATCCACTGAGGGTGGTGATCCACTAAAGGTGGTGATCCACTAAAGGTGGTGATCCACTAAAGGTGGTGATCCACTGAGGGTGGTGATCTACTGAGGGTGATGATCCACTAAAGGTGGTGATCCACTAAAGGTGGTGATCCACTGAGGGTGGTGATCTACTGACGGTGGTGATCCATTGTAGGCACGTGCAAATTTGGTGGATCGAAGGATCTGAGGTCAACTGAGCATGGCAATGTATGCACCGTGGGCATCATGGAACTGCAGTGAACGGCGATCACTTGAAGAGGATGTGTCAGCATAGTGTCAAAAAAGCCAACCTAAAAATGGCAATTGAAGACATCAGAGCTGCATTCCGTACTTGTTCCAAACATTGTCATGAAACAGACTCCCAAAGAGTCTTCCATATGCTGTTCTTCTAGAATCATGACGGTGCAGTTTCAGTATCAATGGGCGACCTGAAAAATATATTCCGTCTTAGCATTGTTGAAACAATAACTGCCCCCATCTAATGACAAAAACTTCTGGATTGTGTAGTGAATCACACAAACCATACTTACGTGTAATATTAAACAAGGTACACACTGGATCGTCTTCACTTACAGTGCGGAAAAACATGCATGGCCAAATTATGAACTGCACAAGAGTTCAAATGAATCATCTTGCAAGATGTGCGAAGTGATAACCTTGTACATAGAGCACACAAGAATTACGGAATGTGGTCTCTATGTAATATCAATGCCATATCGATAAGGTTTGCTGGAGGATTAGACCAAATGTACCGATTCAACATTAGTAAGGATGAGGACAGCATTCATACAAATATTTTGAAAATGAGTGTTACTGCTAGCATTTTCGAGGCTGCCTCCAAATCTATCCGTAAGACAGAAATTATTAAGTAATGAAGTAATACGAATTGTCCATAGTTTGGGGTGGCCCTGAACCTAAAATTGACCTTATCATTACAATTGTATATTGCACTTTTTTTATAGTCGAGATTAAATATTTCTAATGAAGATAAAATGTATATTTTGGCGATCATAAATACCTTATACAATTGATATACTGTTTTAGCTTGAATACAACAGTAAAGTACATGCGCATCATAATACAGAAGTAAGTTAGCTGCTACAACATGAGCATGACTAAGCAAAGTACAACATATGATAATAACTTGCAGACTGGCGGAGTGCATTACCTGGGGGAGTGCATGCTAAACGATACATCGGTACGCTAACCATTGGACTATGAGGCACATCAGGTGACCCACCTGGCTTGGGGATACCCCAGACCACACGGGTCTTAGATAACAAGATATCAATCCTTCAACACTGCAAGTAAAGTTTATATTTCTTTGACATGTACTGGACACGTGGACCTATAGACGTCGAGGATTCGAACCCGGTCTTATAGCACAGCAGGCCTTAACCACGAGGCAACAAGAGAGTTCTATCTCAGGGCAACAAGTAGTGCATGAGATTCCTTATGTTGTATTTCCGTTGTTGTTTACCTTGTGCTCTCTGAATATTAGTACCACCAGCCTCATACGTTGAGGCATATGAACACAAATGTAGTGCATATGAACGCTATCATATATCATTAACACGTCCTAGATACATGGATCTGGGACGTGTCAATGATATATGAACTTTACCGTAGTGTTACGGGAACACCAGTGAAGGAGGCTATAAGGGAAGTGGTAACAAGTTCTAATGAAGCGAGGAGGAGGAGGAGTGGATACCTTGAACTGTTGAATAGTTATGAGGATGTAAGACGTTTGGGCTTGGGTGGTAAGCGGAGTGAGAGAAATACAGCAAGGTGAATTTCTCAAGAGAGAGGGTGACTGTGATGTTAATTGGTTGGTATTTTCTTTGTATGTATGGATCACAGTAAGGGCCTGAGCACTGGCAGAATGCATGTGTAGTGCAACGTCAAGGGGTACAGTGGTCAGTGTACCAATAACATAATGGTCTGAAGTTGGTTGAGTGTACCGGGTACGTTGTCTGAGAGTAGTGACTTGAGAGAGTGAACGAGTGTACAGAGCAACAGACGAGCAGTAACAGTGTGGTTTTAGTAGTGGTTAGAGGATGTGTGTTGATGGATCAGGTGTTTGCTTTAGATTGTGAGAAGTACGTGGGGAAACAAAAGAATTTGTATGTGGCACATGTTCTCAGACATCCTGCTGCTAGATGATACATTTTTTTTTTGGCTACCAGCTGTAGTCACATAAGGAAGCTTCACCAATGTTTGTTTTTCTTCTTATAAAAGTGTACAGGTTTTAGCCTGTCTGAGAAGAATTCTGCATTCATTGGTTCGATCTCAAGTGCGTGGCATGTACATCCAAACAAAGCAGCATGTTCAGACACATACGACATACGCCTCCAATCTGTTTCTAAAACTTCCCAGTGTGTTTTATACATCGATAAGCCAGTTTCATGACAATGTCCATCTGTTTCCTTTATATGTTAATTTGTGTCAAGTTGATCACTTGATATTGTTACCTTTATGATATTCAAAGCATCACTTACCTGAGTCTTTCACTAGACTGTAGATTCAATTTCTTTAATCTAATCCTGTAATGCTCGCCATCAGTTTTGTCTTTCTTTTTTGTATATTTTCTAGAGATTGTATGTACTCTAAGTGGGCAGCCCAAATTAAGCCTCAGGCCTCACTAAGGCAAGGTCGATGACACCCACAGACCTATTGCTAATACTTGTGAATATGAATTCCCAGAGGCTTAATATTTTGCATTGATCTGTCCATTTTTTGTCCTCTACAAAATTACCAGACTTCGAACCCCGCGGAACAGTAGTAAATATGCAGATGTTATTTTAAGACGTATATACATTTATAATTGTAAATTGCTTACAATATAAGCAGCCAGTTTGAACATGGAATAATTTCCGAAGCTGAAGAGCATAATGATACCAATAATAATGATAATGATAATAATGATAATAATAATGATAATAATAATAATAATAATAATAATAATAATAATAATAATAATAATAATGATAATAGCATAAAAGGTTTACTGTCATCAAAGTAAAATAAAGTTGATAAAGTTTCATAAAACGATGAGTGACTTTTGAAGTAAATGTGGTCATGTAGGTGTTTTCAATCAACGGGGTCTACAAATGACCGGCTGGCTATATGCGCCTGTTGGGAAATGACCGGTGTAGACCCCGTTGCTCACCACGGCACGAATACCATCCTAAGCATACCATTGTGAATGTCATATACCATCAGTCATTAAGTACACAGCGACGCAAGCAGACAGCTTAGTTTCCCCTGAGTTGCGTGCATGTCAACACAATATTATTCCAGTCCAGCAAGAATGAAACTCTACGTCATTAGATTTTTACCATTTATGTAAACAAATGATGCATGTTAACAAGGCATTACAGCGCTTCAACAAAAATGTAACGTGATATGACTCAACATTCACCTATGGATACATAATGTATGTGAACAAAAGATCATTGTAATATGACTGAGAGCCATCAATTTGTTGTCTGGAACCATCGCACACCCTCCATGTCTTTACTTTCTGTCTCATCAAAACGGGACTACCGGGCTAGTCCTGCCATCTCACAAGCACCATCAACCCTGTGGTCCCTAGTCCTCATTATAATATGGTGCTAAGAATCCTCTTGGATAACCTACCCCTTTCTCTATTCGCAATATCAACATTTGTGGTCTGTCTAGTAACCTCTCTATTGTTAAACACCATCTTGATATCTTACTTCTCTCTGAGACCCGACAGTCGCATGTCCACCTATAATCTCCTCTCACAATTTCGGTTCAAAGGTGTTGTCTGTACTTATTACATCAACACTCTTCCTTGTTTCGTCTATTGCTCTCCTGATTCTACAAATCCTTTATCTTTCTTTTTACTAACTCAACTCCAGCCATAGGGAATGGTTGAATTCCTCCTATACGGACGGTGGGGGTATTGAAACCCAAACGTTCTCCATTCTCAAGTGATCTAGGACAAATTATTTCCCACCCTACCCATATTCCTGACCCCCTATGACCACTTTCCCTATATTCTGTATATGTTTTTCACCTCTGATTCTTCGTGCTGTAGCGACACAATTTCGCTCGCAGTTATTTTAAAGGCACCTCTAAACGTATATATTGACACCTCAACAAAAGCTGACTGGAATACCTTGCAAAATAAAATCTAACTTTCCTTGTGTGGTTCTGCTCGTGTCTCCACAAAACGCATAGCAGGGGTCATTACTGCGTGGGTGGCAGTATTTATCCCCTCTTACCCCAAGATGACGTCTTCTTCCAAGCCATGGTACAACCGTTCTTGTTTCGAGGCCATTCAGGCAAGGGATCAAACATTATTAGGCATATCAGGCTTGGCAAAACTCTCCTTTCTCCAACTGCCATCCATCGCTGCAAGCAAGTTATACGTGAGATAAAGCTCTCTTTTATCCAAAGGAAGTATGATAGGTTTTTCTGCTCTTGGGTTAAAGGTAATCTCTACTAACTTCTGTCGTTCTAGCTTTTCTTCAATTTTCCATTTCTTCTCTAACTCTACCTTACATGACTAATATTCCTTCATCCCTCTAATGCTCCTCTCACTAATCCTAAACCCCCTCCCTGTAATCTCCTCCCTGTAATCTCCTCCCTGTAATCTCCTCCCTGTAATCTTCTCCCTGTAATCTCTTTTCAAGCATTCCAAAAATCTCTCTCTCTCTCTCTCTCTCTCTCTCTCTCTCTCTCTCTCTCTCTCTCTCTCTCTCTCTCTCTCTCTCTCTCTCTCTCTCTCTCTCTCTCTCTCTCTCTCTCTCTCTCTCTCTCTCTCTCTCTCTCTCTCTCTCTCTCTCTCTCTCTCTCTCTCTCTCTCTCTCTCTCTCTCTCTTAGCTTTCTTGTCTGTTTCTTCTCTGCTTAAAAACCAGAGGATTGCGTTGGTACATCCAGTCCCTATGAAGGGTGACCGTTCAAACCCAGTCATTAAACATCTACCATTTCCAAAAGTCTTTGAATCCCTTCTTAACTCCCATATCACCAAACATCCTCAGTGTCAGTCTTTGATCCCCTGTATATGGCTTCCGTTAAGTGAGATCCATTGTTGATATTCCTTCCTGTGTAACTGATTTCTGATCATCATCCCTGAGAGATTCTGGGGAATCGTATGTAGTTGCCCTGACATTATATATTTTTTTTTTTTTTTTATACTTTGTCGCTGTCTCCCGCGTTTGCGAGGTAGCGCAAGGAAACAGACGAAAGAAATGGCCCAACCCCCCCCCCCAATACACATGTACATACACACGTCCACACACGCAAATATACATACCTACACAGCTTTCCATGGTTTACCCCAGACGCTTCACATGCCTTGATTCAATCCACTGACAGCACGTCAACCCCTGTATACCACATGACTCCAATTCACTCTATTCCTTGCCCTCCTTTCACCCTCCTGCATGTTCAGGCCCCGATCACACAAAATCTTTTTCACTCCATCTTTCCACCTCCAATTTGGTCTCCCTCTTCTCCTCGTTCCCTCCACCTCCGACACATATATCCTCTTGGTCAATCTCTCCTCACTCATTCTCTCCATGTGCCCAAACCATTTCAAAACACCCTCTTCTGCTCTCTCAACCACGCTCTTTTTATTTCCACACATCACTCTTACCCTTACGTTACTTACTCGATCAAACCACCTCACACCACACATTGTCCTCAAACATCTCATTTCCAGCACATCCATCCTCCTGCGCACATCTCTATCCATAGCCCACGCCTCGCAACCATACAACATTGTTGGAACCACTATTCCCTCAAACATACCCATTTTCGCTTTCCGAGATAATGTTCTCGACTTCCACACATTTTTCAAGGCTCCCAAAATTTTCGCCCCCTCCCCCACCCTATGATCCACTTCCGCTTCCATGGTTCCATCCGCTGACAGATCCACTCCCAGATATCTAAAACACTTCACTTCCTCCAGTTTTTCTCCATTCAAACTCACCTCCCAATTGACTTGACCCTCACCCCTACTGTACCTAATAACCTTGCTCTTATTCACATTTACTCTCAACTTTCTTCTTCCACACACTTTACCAAACTCAGTCACCAGCTTCTGCAGTTTCTCACATGAATCAGCCACCAGCGCTGTATCATCAGCGAACAACAACTGACTCACTTCCCAAGCTCTCTCATCCCCAACAGACTTCATACTTGCCCCTCTTTCCAGGACTCTTGCATTTACCTCCCTTACAACCCCATCCATAAACAAATTAAACAACCATGGAGACATCACACACCCCTGCCGCAAACCTACATTCACTGAGAACCAATCACTTTCCTCTCTTCCTACACGTACACATGCCTTACATCCTCGATAAAAACTTTTCACTGCTTCTAACAACTTGCCTCCCACACCATATATTCTTAATACCTTCCACAGAGCATCTCTATCAACTCTATCATATGCCTTCTCCAGATCCATAAATGCTACATACAAATCCATTTGCTTTTCTAAGTATTTCTCACATACATTCTTCAAAGCAAACACCTGATCCACACATCCTCTACCACTTCTGAAACCGCACTGCTCTTCCCCAATCTGATGCTCTGTACATGCCTTCACCCTCTCGATCAATACCCTCCCATATAATTTACCAGGAATACTCAACAAACTTATACCTCTGTAATTTGAGCACTCACTCTTATCCCCTTTGCCTTTGTACAATGGCACTATGCACGCATTCCGCCAATCCTCAGGCACCTCACCATGAGTCATACATACATTAAATAACCTTACCAACCAGTCAACAATACAGTCACCCCCTTTTTTAATAAATTCCACTGCAATACCATCCAAACCTGCTGCCTTGCCGGCTTTCATCTTCCGCAAAGCTTTTACTACCTCTTCTCTGTTTACCAAATCATTTTCCCTAACCCTCTCACTTTGCACACCACCTCGACCAAAACACCCTATATCTGCCACTCTGTCATCAGACACATTCAACAAACCTTCAAAATACTCATTCCATCTCCTTCTCACATCACCGCTACTTGTTATCACCTCCCCATTTGCGCCCTTCACTGAAGTTCCCATTTGCTCCCTTGTCTTACGCACCCTATTTACCTCCTTCCAGAACATCTTTTTATTCTCCCTAAAATTTACTGATAGTCTCTCACCCCAACTCTCATTTGCCCTTTTTTCACCTCTTGCACCTTTCTCTTGACCTCCTGTCTCTTTCTTTTATACTTCTCCCACTCAATTGCATTTTTTCCCTGCAAAAATCGTCCAAATGCCTCTCTCTTCTCTTTCACTAATACACTTACTTCTTCATCCCACCACTCACTACCCTTTCTAAACAGCCCACCTCCCACTCTTCTCATGCCACAAGCATCTTTTGCGCAATCCATCACTGATTCCCTAAAATACATCCCATTCCTCCCCCACTCCCCTTACTTCCATTGTTCTCACCTTTTTCCATTCTGTACACAGTCTCTCCTGGTACTTCCCCACACAGGTCTCCTTCCCAAGCTCACTTACTCTCACCACCTTCTTCACCCCAACATTCACTCCTCTTTTCTGAAAACCCATACTAATCTTCACCTTAGCCTCCACAAGATAATGATCAGACATCCCTCCAGTTGCACCTCTCAGCACATTAACATCCAAAAGTCTCTCTTTCGCGCGCCTGTCAATTAACACGTAATCCAATAACGCTCTCTGGCCATCTCTCCTACTTACATAAGTATACTTATGTATATCTCGCTTTTTAAACCAGGTATTCCCAATCATCAGTCCTTTTTCAGCACATAAATCTACAAGCTCTTCACCATTTCCATTTACAACACTGAACACCCCATGCATACCAATTATTCCCTCAACTGCCACATTACTCACCTTTGCATTCAAATCACCCATCACTATAACCCGGTCTCGTGCATCAAAACCGCTAACACACTCATTTAGCTGCTCCCAAAACACTTGCCTCTCATGATCTTTCTTCTCATGCCCAGGTGCATATGCACCAATAATCACCCACCTCTCTCCATCAACTTTCAGTTTTACCCATATTAATCGAGAATTTACTTTCTTGCATTCTATCACATACTCCCACAACTCCTGTTTCAGGAGTATTGCTACTCCTTCCCTTGCTCTTGTCCTCTCACTAACCCCTGACTTCACTCCCCAGACATTTCCAAACCACTCTTCCCCTTTACCTATATATATATATATATATATATATATATATATATATATATATATATATATATATATATATATATATATATATATATATATATATGTATATTTTCTTTTCTTTCAAACTATTCGCCATTTCCCGCATTAGCGAGGTAGCGTTAAGAACAGAGGACTGGGCCTTTGAGGTAGCGCAAGGAAACAGACGAAAGAAATGGCCCAACCCACCCCCATACACATGCCTTGATTCAATCCACTGACAGCACGTCAACCCCGATATACCACATCGCTCCAATTCACTCTATTCTTTGCCCTCCTTTCACCCTCCTGCATGTTCAGGCCCCGATCACACAAAATCTTTTTCACTCCATCTTTCCACCTCCAATTTGGTCTCCCTCTTCTCCTCGTTCCCTCCACCTCCGACACATATATCCTCTTGGTCAATCTTTCCTCACTCATTCTCTCCATGTGACCAAACCATTTCAAAACACCCTCTTCTGAACTCTCAACCACGCTCTTTTTATTTCCACACATCTCTCTTACCCTTACGTTACTTACTCGATCAAACCACCTCACACCACACATTGTCCTCAAACATCTCATTTCCAGCACATCCATCCTCCTGCGCACAACTCTATCCATAGTCCACGCCTCGCAACCATACAACATTGTTGGAACCACTATTCCTTCAAACATACCCATTTTTGCTTTCCGAGATAATGTTCTCGACTTCCACACATTCTTCAAGGCTCCCAGAATTTTCGCCCCCTCCCCCACCCTATGATCCACTTCCGCTTCCATGGTTCCATCCGCTGCCAGATCCACTCCCAGATATCTAAAACACTTCACTTCCTCCAGTTTTTCTCCATTCAAACTCACCTCCCAATTGAATTGACCCTCAACCCTACTGTACCTAATAACCTTGCTCTTATTCACATTTACTCTTAACTTTCTTCTTTCACACACTTTACCAAACTCAGTCACCAGCTTCTGCAGTTTCTCACATGAATCAGCCACCAGCGCTGTATCATCAGCGAACAACAACTGACTCACTTCCCAAGCTCTCTCATCCCCAACAGACTTCATACTTGCCCCTCTTTCCAAAACTCTTGCATTCACCTCCCTAACAACCCCATCCATAAACAAATTAAACAACCATGGAGACATCACACACCCCTGCCGCAAACCTACATTCACTGAGAACCAATCACTTTCCTCTCTTCCTACACGTACACATGCCTTACATCCTCGATAAAAACTTATATATATATATATATATATATATATATATATATATATATATATATATATATATATATATATATATATATATATATATATATATATAACGCCACCCACCCTCGCTGCTTGGCTTACAGAAGATGGTTTTCCTCTCATACCAACCACTTTGGTATGGCAAGGAATTTGCCCATCGCTGACCAACACTTCCACTGGACCTCTATCATCACCTCGTTAAGATCATCGTGTGCCAAGACATCATATAAAGCGCCTCTTCGCAAACGGAACTACCTTGGCCCACCAGTGATGCTACTACGTTTGTGAATCGGGAACCATTGCAACACAAACCTCGCCAGGTGGTAGAGTGTCCCGCAGTGTATCGAGACAGACTTCCCTAGAACTTTTTTTAAAGGGGAAGTAAATGCTTATAGTTGTGTTACTGGAGTGATAGTTTTCATACATGGTGTTTTGACAAGAAAATAGTGAAACTGGAAAAAATGTAGCTTAGACATTGAAGCTTATTGATACACTGGTTAAATTGATGAGAACTGCTATTGACGTTTGTGTAAATAAATTATACATTTCCTTTTTCCATAGCCAGAGGTTGAACCATTATGTGACATTCATTTTTTTCATTCATTTCAAGCTAGAAGTTTCAGTTTTCTAAATTGTTTCTTGCATTTTTCATATGTATATATATGTATGTGTGTGTGTGTGTGTGTATGTGCGTGTGTATGTGTGTGTGTGTGTGTGTATGTGTATATGTATATATATATGTATATTATCCCTGGGGATAGGGGTGAAAGAATACTTCCCACGTATTCCTCGCGTGTCGTAGAAAGCGACTAGAGGGGACTGGAGCGGGGGGCCAGAAATCCTCCCCTCCTTGTATTAACTTTCTAAAATGGGAAACAGAAGAAGGAGTCACGCGGGGAGTGCTCATCCTCCTCGAAGGCTCAGAGTGGGGTGCCTAAATGTGTGTGGATGTAACCAAGATGTGAAAAAAGGAGAGATAGGTAGTATGTTTGAGGAAAGGAACCTGGATGTTTTGGCTCTGAGTGAAACGAAGCTCAAGGGTAAAGGGGAAGAGTGGTTTGGGAATGTCTGGGGAGTAAAGTCAGGGGTTAGTGAGAGGACAAGAGCAAGGGAAGGAGTAGCAATACGCCTGAAACAGGAATTGTGGGAGTATGTGATAGAATGTGAGAAAGTAAATTCTCGATTAATATGGGTAAAACTGAATGTTGATGGAGAGAGGTGGGTGATTATTGGTGCATATGCACCTGGGCATGAGAAGAAAGATCATGAGAGGCAAGTGTTTTGGGAGCAGCTGAATGAGTGTGTTAGTGGTTTTGATGCACGAGACCGGGTTATAGTGATGGGTGATTTGAATGCAAAGGTGAGTGATGTGGCAGTTGAGGGAATAATTGGTATACATGGGGTGTTCAGTGTTGTAAATGGAAATGGTGAAGAGCTTGTAGATTTATGTGCTGAAAAAGGACTGATGATTGGGAATACCTGGTTTAAAAAGCGAGATATACATAAGTATACTTATGTAAGTAGGAGAGATGGCCAGAGAGCGTTATTGGATTACGTGTTAATTGACAGGCGTGCGAAAGAGAGACTTTTGGATGTTAATGTGCTGAGAGGTGCAACTGGAGGGATGTCTGATCATTATCTTGTGGAGGCTAAGGTGAAGATTTGTATGGGTTTTCAGAAAAGAAGAGTGAATGTTGGGGTGAAGAGGGTGGTGAGAGTAAGTGAGCTTGGGAAGGAGACCTGTGTGAGGAAGTACCAGGAGAGACTGAGTACAGAAAGGAAAAAGGTGAGAACAATGGAAGTAAGGGGAGTGGGGGAGGAATGGGATGTATTTAGGGAATCAGTGATGGATTGCGCAAAAGATGCTTGTGGCATGAGAAGAGTGGGAGGTGGGTTGATTAGAAAGGGTAGTGAGTGGTGGGATGAAGAAGTAAGAGTATTAGTGAAAGAGAAGAGAGAGGCATTTGGACGATTTTTGCAGGGAAAAAATGCAATTGAGTGGGAGATGTATAAAAGAAAGAGACAGGAGGTCAATAGAAAGGTGCAAGAGGTGAAAAAAAAGGGCAAATGAGAGTTGGGGTGAGAGAGTATCATTAAATTTTAGGGAGAATAAAAAGATGTTCTGGAAGGAGGTAAATAAAGTGCGTAAGACAAGGGAGCAAATGGGAACTTCAGTGAAGGGCGCAAATGGGGAGGTGATAACAAGTAGTGGTGATGTGAGAAGGAGATGGAGTGAGTATTTTGAAGGTTTGTTGAATGTGTTTGATGATAGAGTGGCAGATATAGGGTGTTTTGGTCGAGGTGGTGTGCAAAGTGAGAGGGTTAGGGAAAATGATTTGGTAAACAGAGAAGAGGTAGTGGAAGCTTTGCGGAAGATGAAAGCCGGCAAGGCAGCAGGTTTGGATGGTATTGCAGTGGAATTTATTAAAAAAGGGGGTGACTGTATTGTTGACTGGTTGGTAAGGTTATTTAATGTATGTATGACTCATGGTGAGGTGCCTGAGGATTGGCGGAATGCGTGCATAGTGCCATTGTACAAAGGCAAAGGGGATAAGAGTGAGTGCTCAAATTACAGAGGTATAAGTTTGTTGAGTATTCCTGGTAAATTATATGGGAGGGTATTGATTGAGAGGGTGAAGGCATGTACAGAGCATCAGATTGGGGAAGAGCAGTGTGGTTTCAGAAGTGGTAGAGGATGTGTGGATCAGGTGTTTGCTTTGAAGAATGTATGTGAGAAATACTTAGAAAAGCAAATGGATTTGTATGTAGCATTTATGGATCTGGAGAAGGCATATGATAGAGTTGATAGAGATGCTCTGTGGAAGGTATTAAGAATATATGGTGTGGGAGGAAAGTTGTTAGAAGCAGTGAAAAGTTTTTATCAAGGATGTAAGGCATGTGTACGTGTAGGAAGAGAGGAAAGTGATTGGTTCTCACTGAATGTAGGTTTGCGGCAGGGGTGTGTGATGTCTCCATGGTTGTTTAATTTGTTTATGGATGGGGTTGTTAGGGAGGTAAATGCAAGAGTTTTGGAAAGAGGGGCAAGTATGAAGTCTGTTGGGGATGAGAGAGCTTGGGAAGTGAGTCAGTTGTTGTTCGCTGATGATACATCGCTGGTGGCTGATTCATGTGAGAAACTGCAGAAGCTGGTGACTGAGTTTGGTAAAGTGTGTGGAAGAAGAAAGTTAAGAGTAAATGTGAATAAGAGCAAGGTTATTAGGTACAGTAGGGTTGAGGGTCAAGTCAATTGGGAGGTGAGTTTGAATGGAGAAAAACTGGAGGAAGTGAAGTGTTTTAGATATCTGGGAGTGGATCTGGCAGCGGATGGAACCATGGAAGCGGAAGTGGATCATAGGGTGGGGGAGGGGGCGAAAATTCTGGGGGCCTTGAAGAATGTGTGGAAGTCGAGAACATTATCTCGGAAAGCAAGAATGGGTATGTTTGAAGGAATAGTGGTTCCAACAATGTTGTATGGTTGCGAGGCGTGGGCTATGGATAGAGTTGTGCGCAGGAGGATGGATGTGCTGGAAATGAGATGTTTGAGGACAATGTGTGGTGTGAGGTGGTTTGATCGAGTGAGTAACGTAAGGGTAAGAGAGATGTGTGGAAATAAAAACAGCGTGGTTGAGAGAGCAGAAGAGGGTGTTTTGAAGTGGTTTGGGCACATGGAGAGAATGAGTGAGGAAAGATTGACCAAGAGGATATATGTGTCGGAGGTGGAGGGAACGAGGAGAAGAGGGAGACCAAATTGGAGGTGGAAAGATGGAGTGAAAAAGATTTTGTGTGATCGGGGCCTGAACATGCAGGAGGGTGAAAGGAGGGCAGGGAATAGAGTGAATTGGAGCGATGTGGTATACCGGGGTTGACGTGCTGTCAGTGGATTGAATCAAGGCATGTGAAGCGTCTGGGGTAAACCATGGAAAACTGTGTAGGTATGTATATTTGCGTGTGTGGACGTATGTATATACATGTTGGGGGGGTTGGGCCATTTCTTTCGTCTGTTTCCTTGCGCTACCTCGCAAACGCGGGAGACAGCGACAAAGTATAATAAAAAAAAATATATATATATATATATATATATATATATATATATATATATATATATATATATATATATATATATATATATCCAAAGCTTTTTGCTTCCCACCTTACTTTGCTCCCTCATGTCTAGCTTTCTCTCTGGTTGATCTATCTCTGTGGCAGGAGCCGTGTCCCTCCAGGTGTCTCCGACATTTCTTTTGCAACGATTTCTTTTCTTCCACAAATAACCAAATGCCGATGACGCAACGTCGTAGCCTTCCTCCACACGATGACGCAACGTAGTAGCCTTCATCCACACGATGACGCGACGTAGTAGCCTTCATCCACACGATGACGCAACGTAGTAGCCTTCATCCACACGATGACGCAACGTAGTAGCCTTCATCCACACGATGACGCAACGTAGCAGCCTTCATCCACACGATGACGCAACGTAGTAGCCTTCATCCACACGATGACGCAACGTCGTAGCCTTCCTCCACACGATGACGCAACGTAGTAGCCTTCATCCACACGATGACGCGACGTAGTAGCCTTCATCCACACGATGACGCAACGTAGTTGCCTTCATCCACACGATGACGCAACGTAGTAGCCTTCATCCACACGATGACGCAACGTAGCAGCCTTCATCCACACGATGACGCAACGTCGTAGCCTTCATCCACTTTCTTCAATTCTGCTCCATTTTTTTCCTCACTCGATCTGCATCTCGTCTCGAGAGAACTTCCTCAGCAAACTCATCCTTTGGATAAGTTTAATGCCTCCAAGACCTATCTATCTCGGTCAAAAACTCCTCATAAATTTCTTCTCTTCGCGGTTCTGTAAATCCACCACTTGTCTCTGTGAACATACTTGTTATTACTGTTACGTGACGGAAATAACTAAACTTGTCTCTAAGAAAGTGGAAGTCCTGTTTATATGTCGATTTAATCTATCCCGTTTGGTTGTTTCGTTTACACAAAAAAAAGACTGTGGTTCTATCTCTACATCCTTACTCTCCCAGGCTTAATTCAAAACTTTACACACACAGACACACACACACACACACACACACACATATATATATATATAAGTGTTTCTCCGTCCCACAGAAATAGTGACCACATATAGTAATCAGTCTCTCATGTTGCCTCGCGAACCATTGAGTACACTTAGCTTACTCGACTGCTCTGTCATGATGGTGGGGCACACACAGTCCTCTACTGACCGACAGTGATGCTGACTGTGAGCTTCACAAACACTAGAAAGGGAGCGCTAGCCTTCCTTCCTGCGGGCTGACTCCTCCTAGACTGGCTCCCTCTGGCACAGATGGGTGGCAGGGCATCCTGTTCCTGTGACGCATGTCACCCCTAACCCTTCCTTGTTCATTTTACACACCGTCTTCCCCCTTTTCCAGTGCCTACCTACCCTTCCCACTGATTCATTTCATGTAATCTCATGCGACTTTTTTTGTATTTCTTCAACGGTGATTTTCCACTCCACCGGAGAAGTTTCAGCTGGAGAATTCTTCTTAAAAAAATGTCACCTCCACTAAACCATCCACATCCACCCCTCCCATGAAAATGTCCCTCCTGTTCGTCCTCTTCCAATCCCACCCCTCCCATTACAATGTCCTCCCGTCTCTTCCCTCACCTACTATGCTTCCTGTTCTCTTTTCTCCCACTACAATGATGCCTTACGTCCTATCCTCCCACATCAACTACGTCTCCCTACCTGACGCGGCCACTTGCAACGTCACCCCAAATCTATATTAATAACAACTCTTGAGCACCCGTAGCAAGGTAAGGGTATTCTTGTGCAACGTTTCCAAGACGAAAATAATAATACACACACACACACACACACACACACACACACACACATACACACACACACACACACCACACACCACACATACATACACATACACACACACCACACACACACACACACACACACACACCACACATACACACACCACACATACCACACACACACACACACACATACACACACACACACACACCACACACCACACATACATACACATACACACACACCACACACACACACACACACACACACACCACACATACACACACCACACATACCACACACACACACACACACACTACACATACCACACATACCACACATACACACACACACACCACACATACCACACACACACACACACACACACACACCACACACACACACACACACACACACACCACACACCACACACACACACACACACACACACACCACACATACACACACATACACACACACATACCACACACACATACCACACATACACACACACACACACACACCACACACACATACCACACATACACACACACCACACACACCACACATACACACACACATACACACACACACACACCACACATACACACACACATACACACACACACACACACACACACACACACCACACATACCACACATACACACACACACACACCACACATATACACACACACACACACACACACACATATATCGCCTGTTTACATGCAACACTGCCTTCATCACCGCCTTGTCTGCACACTGTTCTCATCACCTGTTTTTTGCCAAATGTTCTCGTTGCCTGTTTGTGTGCAAACAGTTCTCATCACCTGTTTGTGAGAACACTGTTCTCATCGCATGTTTGTGCGCACTGTTCTCCTAACCTGTTTGTATGCATCATTCCCTGTTTTGTGTGCACACTGTTATCATCACCTGGTTGTGTGCACACTGTTATCATCACCTGGTTGTGTGCACACTGTTATCATCACCTGGTTGTGTGCACACTGTCATCATCGCCTGTTTGTCCACACATCGCCTGTTCTCATTGCGTGTTTGAGCACACAGTGTGAACACCTCGCCTATGTGTTCACACTGTTCTCATTGCCTGCTTGTACAAAATCTTCCAATCACCTGTTTGTGTGTGCACACTGTTCATATCGCCTGTTTGTATGCCTGTTTGTGTGCATGATGTTCTCATCGCCTGTTTGTGTACAATGTTCTCATCACCTATTTGTGTGCACAGTTTTGCACCTGTTTGTGTGTCCAATGTCCTATTTGTTTGCACACTGTTTTTATCGCCTGTTTGTGCACACTAACTGCGTGCACACTGTCCTCATCATCTGCTTGTGCAAACAGTTCTCATCGCCCGTTTGTGCACACTCCTCTAATAATGTTACTGCAGTTTTGATCGTCTGTTTATGCACACTGTTCTCGTCGTCTGTTGTGCATACTTATCATTGCCTGTTTGTGCACACTATTCTTTTCGCCTGCATGTGCACAATGTCCTGATCACCTGTGTGTGCACCCTGTTCTTATCGCCTGTTTATGTGCACAGTGTTATGTGTTCGTTTGTGTTCACACTACTCTCATTGCCCGTTTATGCACACAATTTTCATGGTTTGTTTGTGCGCCCTCTGTCTCCATCGTTTGTTTGTGCACAATGACCTTATCGCCTGTTTGTGCACACTGTTCTCATCGCCTGTTTATGCACCCTGTTCTCATAGCCTGTTTAGGCATAGAATTCTCATCCCCTATTTGAGCACAAGGCTCTTTTCACCTAATTGTTCTCATCGCCTATTTGTGAACAGCTGGCAGTATAGTACCCACACTCTGCTGTACAGCTGGTAGTATAGTACCCTCACTCTGTTGTACAGCTGGTAGTATAGTACCCTCACACTGCTGGACAGCTGGCAGTATAGTACCCTCACTCTGCTGTACAGCTGGTAGTATAGTACCCTCACTCTGCTAGACAGCTGGCAGTATAGTACCCTCACTCTGCTGTACAGCTGGCAGTATAGTACCCTCACTCTGCTGGACAGCTGGCAGTATAGTACCCACACTCTGCTGTACAGCTGGTAGTATAGTACCCTCACTCTGTTGTACAGCTGGTAGTATAGTACCCTCACACTGCTGGACAGCTGGCAGTATAGTACCCTCACTCTGCTGTACAGCTGGTAGTATAGTACCCTCACTCTGCTAGACAGCTGGCAGTATAGTACCCTCACTCTGCTGTACAGCTGGCAGTATAGTACCCTCACTCTGCTGGTCAGCTGGCAGTATAGTACCCTCACTCTGCTAGACAGCTGGCAGTATAGTACCCTCACTCTGCTGTACAGCTGGTAGTATAGTACCCTCACTCTGCTAGACAGCTGGCAGTATAGTACCCTCACACTGCTAGACAGCTGGCAGTATAGTACCCTCACTCTGCTGTACAGCTGGTAGTATAGTACCCTCACTCTGCTAGACAGCTGGCAGTATAGTACCCTCACTCTGCTGTACAGCTGGCAGTATAGTACCCACACTCTGCTGTACAGCTGGCAGTATAGTACCCTCACTCTGCTGTACAGCTGGTAGTATAGTACCCTCACACTGCTGTACAGCTGGCAGTATAGTACCCTCACTCTGCTGTACAGCTGGTAGTATAGTACCCTCACTCTGCTGGACAGCTGGCAGTATAGTACCCTCACTCTGCTGTACAGCTGGTAGTATAGTACCCTCACTCTGCTGGTCAGCTGGCAGTATAGTACCCTCACTCTTCTAGACAGCTGGAAGTACAGTACCCTAACTCTGCTGGACAGCTGGCAGTGTAGTACCCTCACTCTGTTGTACAGCTGGCAGTATAGTACCCTCACTCTGCTGTACAGCTGGTAGTATAGTACCCTCACTCTGCTGGTCAGCTGGCAGTATAGTACCCTCACTCTTCTAGACAGCTGGAAGTACAGTACCCTAACTCTGCTGGACAGCTGACAATTTAGTCCCCTAACTCTGCTGGACAACTGGCAGGATAGTACCCACACTCTGCTGGACAGCTGGCGGTATAATACCCTCACTCTTCTGGACAGCTGGCAGTATAGTACCCTCACTTTGGTGGACAGTTGGCAGTATAGTACCCTCACTCTGCTGGACAGCTGGCAGTATAGTACCCTCACTCTGCTGGACAGCTGGTAGTTTAATACCCTCACTCTGCTGAACAGCTGGCAATATAGTACCCTCACACTGCTGGACAGCTGGCAGTGTAGAACCCTCACTCTGCTGGACAGCTGGCAGTGTACTGACCTCACTGTGCTGGACAACTGACAGTGTAGTGACCTCACTGTGCTGGACAGCTGGCAGTGTAGTGACCTCACTGTGCTGGACAGCTGGCAGTATAGTACCCTCACTCTGCTGGACAGCTGGCAGTGTACTGACCTCACCGTGCTGGACAACTGACAGTGTAGTGACCTCACTGTGCTGGACAGCTGGCAGTGTAATGACCTCACTGTGCTGGACAACTGGCAGTGTAGTGACCTCACTGTGCTGGACAGCTGGCAGTGTAGTGACCTCACTGTGCTGGACAGCTGGCAGTGTAGTGACCTCACTGTGCTGGACACCTGGCAGTGTAGTGACTCACTGTGCTGGACAGCTGGCAGTGTAGTGACCTCACTGTGCTGGACAGCTGGCAGTGTAGTGACCTCACTGTGCTGGACAGCTGGCAGTGTAGTGACCTCACTGTGTTGGACAGCTGGCAGTGTAATGACCTCACTGTGTTGGACAGCTGGCAGTGTAGTGACCTCACTGTGCTGGACACCTGGCAGTGTAGTGACCTCACTGTGCTGGACAACTGGCAGTGTAGTGACCTCACTGTGCTGGACAGCTGGCAGTGTAGTGACCTCACTGTGCTGGACACCTGGCAGTGTAGTGACCTCACTGTGCTGGACAGCTGGCAGTGTAGTGACCTCACTGTGCTGGACACCTGGCAGTGTAGTGACCTCACTGTGCTGGACACCTGGCAGTGTAGTGACCTCACTGTGTTGGACAGCTGGCAGTGTAGTGACCTCCCTGTGCTGGACAACTGGCAGTGTAGTGACCTCACTGTGCTGGACACCTGACAGTGCAGTGACCTCACTGTGCTGGACAGCTGGCAGTGTAGTGACCTCGCTGTGCTGGACACCTGACAGTGTAGTGACCTCACTGTGCTGGACACCTGGCAGTGTAGTGACCTCACTGTGCTGGACAGCTGGCAGTGTAGTGACCTCACTGTGCTGGACAGCTGGCAGTGTAGTGACCTCACTGTGCTGGACAACTGGCAGTGTAGTGACCTCACTGTGCTGGACACCTGGCAGTGTAGTGACCTCACTGTGCTGGACAGCTGGCAGTGTAGTGACCTCACTGTACTGGACAACTGGCAGTGTAGTGACCTCACTGTGCTGGACAACTGGCAGTGTAGTGACCTCACTGTGCTGGACAACTGGCAGTGTAGTGACCTCACTGTGCTGGACAGCTGGCAGTGTAGTGACCTCACTGTGCTGGACAGCTGGCAGTGTAGTGACCTCACTCTGCTGGACACCTAGCAGTGTAGTGACCTCACTCTGCTGGACAACTGGCAGTGTAGTGACCTACTGTGCTGGACACCTGACAGTGTAGTGACCTCACTGTGCTGGACAGCTGGCAGTGTAGTGACCTCACTGTGCTGGACACCTGGCAGTGTAGTGACCTCACTGTGCTGGACACCTGACAGTGTAGTGACCTCACTGTGCTGGACAGCTGGCAGTGTAGCGACCTCACTGTGCTGGACAGCTGGCAGTGTAGTGACCTCACTGTGCTGGACAGCTGGCAGTGTAGTGACCTCACTGTGCTGGACAGCTGGCAGTGTAGTGACCTCACTGTGCTGGACAGCTGGCAGTGTAGTGACCTCACTGTGCTGGACAGCTGGCAGTGTAGTGACCTCACTGTGCTGGACAGCTGGCAGTGTAGTGACCTCACTGTGCTGGACAGCTGCAGT
>NC_092273.1:28462546-28635046 GCF_036320965.1 Panulirus ornatus
AGGGAGAATAAAAAGATGTTCTGGAAGGAAGTAAATAAAGTGCGTAAGACAAGAGAACAAATGGGAACACCGGTGAAGGAAACTAATGGGGAGGTAGTAACAAGTAATGATGATGTGAAAAGGAGATGGAGTGACTACTTTGAAGGTTTGTTGAATGTGTCTGATGATGGAGTGGCAGATATAGGGTGTTTTGGTTGAGGTGGTGTGCGAAGTGAGAGGGTCAGGAAGAATGATTTGGTAAGCAGAGGAGAGGTAGAGAAAGCTTTGCGGAAGATGAAAGCCGACAAGGCTACTGGTTTGGATAGTATTGCAGTGGAATTTATTAAAAAAAAGGGGGTGACTGTTTGGTTGACTGGTTGGTGAGGATAATCAATGTATGAATGGCTTGAGGTGAAGTGCCTGAGGATTGGCGGAATGCATGCATAGTGCCATTGTACAAAGGCAAAGGGGATAAAGGTGAGTGTTCAAATTACAGAGGTGTGAGTTTGTTGAGTATTCCTGGGAAATTGCATGGAAGGGTGTTGTTTGAGAGGGTGAGGGCATGTACAGAGCATCAGACTGGGGAAGATCAGTGTTGTTTCAGAAGTGGTAGAGAATGTGTGGATGGTGTTTGCTTTAAAGAATGTATGTGAGAAATACTTAGAAAATGGATTTGTATATAGCATTTATGGATCTCGAGAAGGCATATGATAGAGTTCATAGAGATGCTCTGTAGAAGGTATTAAGACTATATGGTGTAGAGGCAAGTTGCTGGAAGCAGTGAAAAGTTTATATCGAGAATGTAAGGCATGTGTCCGAGTAGGAAGAGGAAAGTGATTGGTTCTCAGTGAATGTAGGTTTGTGGCAGGGGTGCGTGATGTCTCCATGGTTGTTTAATTAGTTTATGGATGGGGCTGTTAGGGAGGTGAATGCAAGAGTTTTGGAGAGAGGGGCAAGTATGCAATCTGTTGTGGATGAGAGGGCTTGGGAAGTGAGTCAGTTGTTGTTCGCTGATGATACAGCGTTGGTGGTTGATTCGGGTGAGAAACTGCAGAAGGTGGTGACTGAGTTTTGTAAAGTGTGTGAAAGAAGAAAGATGAGAGTGAATGTGAACAAGAGCAAGGTTATTAGGTACAGTGGGGTTGAGGGACAAGTCAATTGGGAGGTAAGTTTGAATGAAGAAAAACGGGGTGCCGCAAAGAAACAGATGAAACATGACCCAACCCAACCACATACACATTGTATATAGGTATACGTCCACACACGCACATATACATACATATACATTTCAACGTGTACATACATATACATACACAGACATATACATATATACACATGTACATACTTCATAATTGCCGCCTATATTCATTCCCGTCGCCACCCCGCCACACATGAAATGACACCCAACTCACCCCCGCACGCGCGTGAGGTAGCTGTAGGAACAGACAACAAAAGCCACATTCGTTCATACTCAGTCTCTAGCTGTCATGTATAATGCACCGAAACCACAGATCCCTTTCCACATCCAGGCCCCATAAATCTTTAAATGGTTTACCCTAGACGCTTCACATGCCCTAGTTCAATCCATTGACAGCACGTCGACCCCAGTATACCAAATCGCTCCAATTCACTCTATTCCTTGCACGCCTTCACCCTCCTGCATGTTCAGGCCCCAATCGTTCAGAATCTTTTTCACTCCATCTTTCCACCTTCAATTTGTTCTTCGACTTCTCCTCGTTCCCTCCACCTATGACACATAGATTCTATTTGTCAATGTTTCCTCACTCACTCTCTCCATGTGACCAAACCATTTCAAAACACCCTCTTCTGCTCTCTCAACCACACTCTTTTTATTACCACACATCTCTCCTGCCCTTTCATTACTTACTCGATCAAACCCCCTAACACTACCTATTGTCCTCAAACATCTCATTTCCAACACATCCACCCTCCTCCGCACAATTCTATCTATTTGCCCACGCCTAGCAACCATATAACAATCTTGGAACCACTATCCCATCAAACATACCCATTTTTGCTTTCCGAGATAATGTTCTCGTCTTCCACACAATTTTGAACGCTCCCAAAACTTTCGCCCCCTCCGCCGCCCTGTGACTCACTTCCGCTTCTACGGTTCCATTCGCAGCCAAATCCACTCCCAGATATCTAAAACACTTCACTTCCTCTAGTTTTTCTCCATTCAAACTTACCTCCCAATTCACTCGTCCCTTAAACCCACTGTACCTAATAACCTTGCTCTTATTCACATTTACTCTTAAGCTTTCTTCTTTCACACACTTTACCAAACTCCGTCACCAGCTTCTGCAGTTTCTCATCCGAATCAGCCACCAGCGATATGTCTTCATTGAACAACAACTGACTCACTTCCCAAGCCCTCTCATCCACGACAGACTCCATACTTGCCCCTCTCTCCAAAACTCTTGCATTCACCTCCCTAACAGCCCCATCCATAAACAAATTAAACAACCATGGAGACATCACACACCCCTACCACAAACTAACATTCACTGAAAACCAATCACTTCGCTCACTTCCTACTCGCACACATGCCTTACATATTTGATAAAAACTTTTCTCTGCTTCTAACAACTTGCCTTCCACACCATATATTCTTAAAACCTTCCACAGAGCATCTCTATCAACTCTATCATATGCCTTCTCCAGATCCATAAATGCTACATATAAATCCATTTGCTTTTCTAAGTATTTCTCACATACATTCTTCAAAGCAAACACCTGATCCACACATCCTCTACCACTTCTGAAACCACACTGCTCTTCCCCAGTCTGATGCTCCGTACATTCCTTCACCCTCTCAATTAATACCCTCCCATATAATTTCCCAGGAATACTCAATAAACTTATACCTCTGTTATTTTAGCACTCACCTTTATCCCCTTTGCCTTTGTACAATGGCACTATGCATGCATTACGCCAATCCTCAGGCACCTCACCATGAGTCATAAATACATTAAATATCCTTACCAACCAGTCAACAACACACTCACCCCCTTTTTTAATAAACTCCACTGCAATACCATCCAAACCCGCTGCCTTGCCGGCTTTCATCTTCCGCAAAGCTTTGCTACCTCTTCTCAGTTTGCCAAATCATTTTCCCTAACCCTCTCACTTCGCACACCACCTCGTCCAAAACACCCTATATCTGCTACTCTATCATCTAACACATTCAACAAACCTTCAAAATACTCACTCCATCTCCTTCTCACATCACCACTACTTGTTATCACTTCCCCATTAGCCCCTTCACCGATGTTCCCACTTGATCTCTTGTCTTACGCACTTTATTTACTTCTTTCCAAAATATCTTTTTATTCTCTCTAAAATTTATGATACTCTCTCACCCCAACTGAGATGGCATAACTGAGATGGCATTACCCCAGTCAATACAATGATCACAGTTTTTAACGTGATTAAACAAGGCATTTGATTCTTGTCCCGTTCTTATACTATATTTATGTTGCTTAAGTCTAACAGAAAGATCCTTACCAGTCTGCCCAACATAAAATTCATCACAATTTCCACATGGCACTTTATAGATGCATCCAAGAGAATTTTCTGGTGAATTCCTGATTAAGATATTCTTTATAGTATTATTGTTGCTGAAGGCAACATTTACATTAAAGGATTTAAGCAACATGGGAAGTAAAGTGAAATTATTGTTAAAAGTGAGAACTAAAAGATTCTTAGTGTCAATGTGAGGTTTGGGCTCAACTCTATAAAATGATTTCTTTGCTAACTTAAGGGATTTATCAATGAAATATCTAGGGTACTTTGACTTAGATCCAATAGAATATATCTTCTCAAACTCATCATCAGTAAACTCTGGACTGCAAATGCGTAATGCCCTTAGGAACATAGATTGAAATGATGATAATTTAACTCTGTCATGTTGAGATGAGTAATAATGGATATATGAGCATACATTGATAGGTTTTCTGTATATGCTAAACTTAAACTTGTTTCCTTGCCTATGGATCATGGAATCTAAAAATGGTAACATATCATTATTTTCATTTTCTACAGTAAATTTGATGGAAGGTACTAAATTGTTAAGTAAGGGGAGAAATATTTGCAATTTTTCATTTGTTGGCCAAACCCAAAGAACATCTACATACCTAAACCAAATTGCATTAGAAGGAAAGATATCCTTTAGTAATTTTGTTTCAAAAAATTCCATATAGAGATTACTTAGTACAGGTGAAAGTGGGTTACCCACTGCAATACCAAATTTTTGAGCATAATAATCTCCATTGAATTGAAATACACAGTCTTTTATACACAATTCTATCAGTTCAATGAAAACAGACTTTGAAACAGGTAAATGAATATCATCCAAGATATCAAATAGATATTCTAAAAGGTCACCAACTGGAACTTTAGTGAAAAGTGAGGAAACATCAAAGCTAACTAGTTTGAAATCAAAATTGACATTGATATTGTTTAGCTTGTTGACTAAATCTACATTGTTCATGATATTAGAATTTGATACCTTACCCACTAAAGGGCTTAATAAAGAAACTAACCATTTTGACGATTCATGTGATGGAGCCTACTGAACTTACTATAGGTCTTGCTGGAAAATTCTGTCTCCCCTGATGATTTGATTATTACACGAAAGTGCACTTGGGATCTTATCGTGTTTCATTTTCCCCGTGGACTCATAGGAATATCTTTATCACTTGCAAAATTGTGATCCTTTCATATATATATTTTTATTTATTTATTTATTTATTTATTTATTTTGCTTTGTCGCTGTCTCCCGCGTTAGCGAGGTAGCGCAAGGAAACAGACGAAAGAATGGCCCAACCCGTCCACATACACATGTATATACATACATGTCCACCCATGCACAATATACATACCTATACATCTCAATGTACACATATATATACACACACAGACATATACATATATACACATGTACATAATTCATACTGTCTGCCTTGATTTGTTCCCATCGCCACCTCGCCACACATGGAATAACAATCCCCTCCCCCCTCATGTGTGCGAGGTAGCGCTAGGAAAAACACCAAAGGCCCCATTCGTTCACACCCAGTCTCTAGCTGTCATGTAATAATGCACCGAAACCACAGCTCCCTTTCCACATCCAGGCCCCACACACTTTGCATGGTTTACCCCAGACGCTTCACATGCCCTGGTTCAATCCATTGACAGCACGTCGACCACGGTATACCACATCGTTCCAATTCACTCTATTCCTTGCACACCTTTCACCCTCTTGCATGTTCAGGCCCCGATCAAAATCTTTTTCACTCCATCTTTCCACCTCCAATTTGGTCTCCCACTTCTCCTCGTTCCCTCCACCTCTGACACATATATCCTCTTGGTCAATCTTTCCCCACTCATTCTCTCCATGTGACCAAACCATTTCAAAACACCCTCTTCTGCTCTCTCAACCACACTCTTTTTATTTCCACACATCTCTCTCACCCTTACATTACTTACTCGATCAAACCACCTCACAACACATGTTGTCCTCAAACATCTCATTTCCAGCACATCCACCCTCCTGCGCACAACTCTATCCATAGCCCACGCCTCGCAACCATACAACATTGTTGGAACCACTATTCCTTCAAACATACCCATTTTTGCTTTCCGAGATAATGTTCTCGACTTCCACACATTCTTCAAGGCTCCCAGAATTTTCGCCCCCTCCCCCACCCTATGATCCAGTTCCTCCTCCATGGTTCCATCCGCTGCCAGATCCACTCCCAGATATCTAAAACACTTCACTTCCTCCAGTTTTTCTCCATTCAAACTCACCTCCCAATTGACTTGACCCTCAACCGTACTGTACCTAATAACCTTGCTCTTATTCACATTTACTCTTAACAATGTGTGGTGTGAGGTGATTTGATCGAGTAAGTAACGCAAGGGTAAGAGAGATGTGTGGAAATAAAAAGAGCGTGGTTGAGAGAGCAGAAGAGGGTGTTTTGAAATGGTTTGGGCACATGGAGAGAATGAGTGAGGAAAGATTGACCAAGAGGATATATGTGTCGGAGGTGGAGGGAACGAGGAGAAGAGGGAGACCAAATTGGAGGTGGAAAGATGGAGTGAAAAAGATTTTGTGCGATCGGGGCCTGAACATGCAGGAGGGTGAAAGGAGGGCAAGGAATAGAGTGAATTGGAGCGATGTGGTATACCGGGGTTGACGTACTGTCAGTGGATTGATTCAAGGCATGTGAAGCGTCTGGGATAAACCATGGAAAGCTGTGTAGGTATGTATATTTGCGTGTGTGGACGTATGTATATACATGTGTATGGGGATGGGTTGGGCCATTTCTTTCGTCTGTTTCCTTGCGCTACCTCGCAAACGCGGGAGACAGCGACAAAGCAAAAAAGAAAAAAGAAAATATATATATATATATATATATATATATATATATATATATATATATATATATATATATATATATATATATATATATTTATTATCCCTAGGGATAGGGGAGAAAGAATACTTCCCACGCATTCCTCACGTGTCGTAGATGGCGACTAAAGGGGACGGGAGCGGGGGGCCAGAAACCCTCCCCTCCTTGTATTTTAACTTTCTAAAAGGGGAAACAGAGGAAGGAGTCACGCGAGGAGTGCTCATCCTCCTCGAAGGCTCAGATTGGGGTGTCTAAATGAGTGTGGATGTAACCAAGACGAGAAAAAAGGAGAGATAGGTAGTATGTTTGAGGAAAGGAACCTGGATGTTTTGGCTCTGAGTGAAACGAAGCTCAAGGGTAAAGGGGAAGAGTGGTTTGGGAATGTCTTGGGCGTAAAGTCAGAGGTTAGTGAGAGGACAAGAGCAAGGGAAGGAGTAGCACTACTCCTGAATCAGGAGTTTTGGGAGTATGTGATAGAATGTAAGAAAGTAGATTCTCGATTGATATGGGTAAAACTGAAAGTTGATGGAGAGAGATGAGTGATTATTGGTGCATATGCACCTGGGCATGAGAAGAAAGATCATGAGAGGCAAGTGTTTTGGGAGCATCTGAATGAGTGTGTTAGTAGTTTTGATGCACGAGACCGGGGTATAGTGATGGGTGATTTGAATGCAAAGGTGAGTAATGTGGCAGTTGAGGGAATAATTGGTATACATGGGGTGTTCAGTGATGTAAATGGAAATGGTGAAGAGCTTGTAGATTTATGTGCTGAAAAAGGACTGGTGATTGGGAATACCTGGTTTAAAAAGCGAGATATACATAAGTATACGTATGTAAGTAGGAGAGATGGCCAGAGAGCGTTATTAGATTACGTGTTAATTGATAGACGCACGAATGAGAGACTTTTGGATGTTAATGTGCTGAGAGGTGCAACTGGAGGGATGTCTGATCATTATCTTGTGGAAGCAAAGGTGAAGATTTGTGGGGGTTTTCAGAAAAGAAGAGAGAATGTTGGGGTGAAGAGAGTGGTGAGAGTAAGTGAGCTTGGGAAGGAGACTTGTATGAGGAAGTACCGGGAGAGACTGAGTACAGAATGGAAAAAGGTGAGAACAAAGGAGGTAAGGGGAGTGGGGGAGGAATGGGATGTATTTAGGGAATCAGTGATGGCTTGCGCAAAAGATGCTTGTGGCATGAGAAGCGTGGGAGGTGGGTTGATTAGAAAAGGTAGTGAGTGGTGGGATGAAGAAGTAAGATTACTAGTGAAAGAGAAGAGAGAGGCATTTGAACGACTTTTGCAGGGAAAAAATGCAAATGAGTGGGAGAGGTATAAAAGAAAGAGGCAGGAGGTCAAGAGAAAGGTGCAAGAGGTGAAAAAGAAGGCAAATGAGAGTTGGGGTGAATGAGTATCATTAAATTTCAGGGAGAATAAAAAGATGTTCTGGAAGGAGGTAAATACAGTGCGTAAGACAAGAGAGCAAATGGGAACTTCAGTGAAGGGGGCTAATGGGGAGATGATAACAAATAGTGGTGATGTGAGAAGGAGATAGAGTGAGTATTTTGAAGGTTTCTTGAATGTGTTTGGTGATAGAGTGGCAGATATAGGGTGTTTTGGTCGAGGTGGTGTGCAAAGTGAGAGGGTTAGGGAAAATGATATGGTAAATAGAGAAGAGGTAGTAAAAGCTTTACGGAAGATGGAAGCCGGCAAGGCAGCAGGTTTGGAGGGTATTGCAGTGGAATTTATTAAAAAAGGGGGTGACTGTATTATTGACTGGTTGCTAAGGTTATTTAATGTATGTATGATTCATGGTGAGGTGCCTGAGGATTGGCGGAATGCGTGCATAGTGCCATTGTACAAAGGCAAAGGGGATAAGAGTGAGTGCTCAAATTACAGAGGTATAAGTTTGTTGAGTATTCCTGGTAAATTATATGGGAGGGTATTGATTGAGAGGGTGAAGGCATGTACAGAGCATCAGATTGGGGAAGAGCAGTGTGGTTTCAGAAGTGGTAGAGGATGTGTGGATCAGGTGTTTGCTTTGAAGAATGTATGTAAGAAATACTTAGAAAAACAAATGGATTTGTATGTAGCATTTATGGACCTGGAGAAGGCATATGATAGAGTTGATAGAGATACTCTGTGGAAGGTATTAAGAATATATGGTGTTGGAGGCAAGTTGTTAGAAGCAGTGAAAAGTTTTTATCGAGGATGTAAGGCATGTGTACGTGTAGGAAGAGAGGAAAGTGATTGGTTCTCAGTGAATGTAGGTTTGCGGCAGGGGTGTGTCATGTCTCCATGGTTGTTTAATTTGTTTATGGATGGGGTTGTTAGGGAGGTGAATGCAAGAGTTTTGGAGAGAGGGGCAAGTATGCAGTTTGTTGGGGATGAGAGAGCTTGGGAAGTGAGTCAGTTGTTGTTCGCTGATGATACAGCGCTGGTGGCTGATTCATGTGAGAAACTGCAGAAGCTGGTGACTGAGTTTGGTAAAGTGCGTGGAAGAAGAAAGTTAAGAGTAAATGTGAATAAGAGCAAGGTTATTAGGTACAGTAGGGTTGAGTGTCAAGTCAATTGGGAGGTAAGTTTGAATGGAGAAAAACTGAGGAAGTAAAGTGTTTTAGATATCTGGGAGTGGATCTGGCAGCAGATGGATCCATGGAAGCGGAAGTGAATCATAGGATGGGGGAGGGGGCGAAAATTCTGGGAGCCTTGAAGAATGTGTGGAAGTCGAGAACATTATCTCCGAAAGCAAAAATGGGTATGTTTGAAGGAATAGTGGTTCCATCAATGTTGTATGGTTGCGAGGCGTGGGCTATGGATAGAGTTGTGCGCAGGAGGGATGGATGTGCTGGAAATGAGATGTTTGAGGACAATATGTGTTGTGAGGTGGTTTGATCGAGTAAGTAATGTAAGGGTAAGAGAGATGTGTGGAAATAAAAAGAGTGTGGTTGAGAGAGCAGAAGAGGGTGTTTTGAAATGGTTTGGTCACATGGAGAGAATGAGTGAGGAAAGATTGACCAAGAGGATATATGTGTCAGAGGTGGAGGGAACGAGGAGAAGTGGGAGACCAAATTGGAGGTGGAAAGATGGAGTGAAAAAGATTTTGAGTGATCGGGGCCTGAACATGCAGGAGGGTGAAAGGCGTGCAAGGAATAGAGTGAATTGGAACGATGTGGTATACCGGGGTCGACGTGCTGTCAATGGATTGAACCAGGGCATGTGAAGCGTCTGGGGTAAACCATGGAAAGTTGTGTGGGGCTTGGATGTGGAAAGGGAGCTGTGGTTTCGGTGCATTATTACATGACAGCTAGAGACTAAGTGTGAACGAATGGGGCCTTTGGTGTCCTTTCCTAGCGCTACCTCGCACACATGAGGGGGGAGGGGGTTGTTATTCCATCTGTGGCGAGGTGGCGATGGGAACAAATAAAGGCAGACAGTATGAATTATGTACATGTGTATATATGTATATGTCTGTGTGTGTATATATATGTGTACATTGAGATGTATAGGTATGTACATTTGCGTGTGTGGACGTGTATGTATATAGATGTATATGTGGGCGGGTTGGGCCATTCTTTCGTCTGTTTCCTTGCGGTACCTCGCTAACGCGGCAGACAGCGACAAAGCAAAATAAAATAAAATAAAAAAAAAAAATATATATATATATATATATATATATATATATATATATATATATATATATATATATATATATATATATATATATATATATATATATATATATATCCGCGTTACCTTACGTTTTCATGTACAAAAGATACCCATAAAGCTGATAAAGACATGTGAAGATCCAATCACACTGTGAGGGCTGAATAATGGGCTGACACACACACACACACCACACCACACACACACCACACACACACACACACCACACCACACCACACACACACACACACACACACACACCACACCACACCACACACACACACACACACACACACCACACCACACCACACACACACACACACACACACACACACACACACCACACCACACCACACACACACACACACACACACACACACACACACACACAGAGGAGCACAACGTACCTGATGTATGGGTTAGGAGCAGGAGTCTGGTCGACGGTAGGGCTCGTCTCACTGGCTGTTGCTCGCTCCTGTTCATCTGCTTTTATACCAGACACTGCAAGGGAGGGCGTGGGTCTTCCAAACCTCTGGCTGGTGTACCAGTCGTACGTCTCATTTGGAAACACACATCGTCCTCTAGGGTCTGGAGCTGAGAGGAAACTATGCGTTTTAAGGCTTTGGTCTAAATGTCAAAATCTAAAGGAACCTAACTGATTGAGAGTTGGTAGGGAAAGCTACGTTACTGGCCAGTGGTGTTGAAACATTATCCTCGAATGAGAGAAAGTGAGCGAAGGCATGTGGGTGAGTGAGGACATGGGTAAGTGAGTGAGGGAGGATACCCTCAGCCTCGGGCCAGGTCAACTGACCCACGCATCTCAGAAGGAAAGGGTTAAAACGCTGTCCCAGTTTTCGAAACCTAGTGAAGGCGAGGCACGAAACCTTGTGAAGGCGATTCACGAACATTGCATGATGACACCCCTGCTGGCTATAGAGCAGAAGTGGTCAATAGGACTCGTGTAAGTTTGCTTCGGGACAAACACTAGAGGCCAGGTGAGCCAGGCAAAGGGATGTTGAATCCCCAGGAGGTCAAAGGAAGCTGCCTCCCACTAGCGCCCTCCTGCTGCAGTTGCGCGATGACTGGGTCAAGACTGGAGGGAGGGTGACTGGAGGAGGAAGGAAAGGACAAGAGCCTCCAGAGCCATCTTGGTATTCCTCCACACTTCCTGGGGAGGGGAGATGATGTGCAGGGGTGAGGGGGAGGAAGATATGGGATCTAGGGTAGGGGGAAGGGGTTTGGGGGAGGGAACCTAAGTGGAGGAAAAGGAAGGGGCCAATTCGGGGAAAAGGGTGAGGGTGAGTAGAGGGGAGGTGGAGAATGCTGGGGTACGGGGTGGGAGATGAGTGTTGGAATGGTGGATAGAGATGGGGGGGGAGTCTAGGTGCTGGGTATTCACTATTTGTTTTCCCATTACACGTATGTAATGATATAGCACAGCAGTCATCATGCGCCATGTCGTGTAGTGGGTAGTCATGCTGTCTGTGACGGTAGTGAGGGATCATGCTGTCTGTGACGGTAATGAGGGATCATGCTGTCTGTGACGGTAATGAGGGATCATGCTGTCTGTGACGGCAGTGAGGGGTCATGCTGTCTGTGACGGTAGTGAGGGATCATGCTGTCTGTGACGGTAGTGAGGGATCATGCTGTCTGTGACGGTAGTGAGGGATCATGCTGTCTGTGACGGTAGTGATGGGTCATGCTATGACGGTAGTGAGGGATCATGCTGTCTGTGACGGTAGTGAGGGATCATGCTGTCTGTGACGGTAGTGAGGGATCATGCTGTCTGTGACGGTAGTGAGGGGTCATGCTGTCTGTGACGGTGGTGAGGGATCATGCTGTCTGTGACGGTAGTGAGGGATCATGCTGTCTGTGACGGTAGTGAGGGATCATGCTGTCTGTGACGGTAGTGATGGGTCATGCTATGACGGTAGTGAGGGATCATGCTGTCTGTGACGGTAGTGAGGGATCATGCTGTCTGTGACGGTAGTGAGGGATCATGCTGTCTGTGACGGTAGTGATGGGTCATGCTATGACGGTAGTGAGGGATCATGCTGTCTGTGACGGTAGTGAGGGATCATGCTGTCTGTGACGGTAGTGAGGGATCATGCTGTCTGTGACGGTAGTGAGGGGTCATGCTGTCTGTGACGGTAGTGAGGGATCATGCTGTCTGTGACGGTAGTGAGGGATCATGCTGTCTGTGACGGTAGTGAGGGATCATGCTGTCTGTGACGGTAGTGAGGGATCATGCTGTCTGTGACGGCAGTGAGGGGTCATGCTGTCTGTGACGGTAGTGAGGGATCATGCTGTCTGTGACGGTAGTGAGGGATCATGCTGTCTGTGACGGTAGTGAGGGATCATGCTGTCTGTGACGGTAGTGATGGGTCATGCTATGACGGTAGTGAGGGATCATGCTGTCTGTGACGGTAGTGAGGGATCATGCTGTCTGTGACGGTAGTGAGGGATCATGCTGTCTGTGACGGTAGTGAGGGGTCATGCTGTCTGTGACGGTAGTGAGGGATCATGCTGTCTGTGACGGTAGTGAGGGATCATGCTGTCTGTGACGGTAGTGAGGGATCATGCTGTCTGTGACGGTAGTGATGGGTCATGCTATGACGGTAGTGAGGGATCATGCTGTCTGTGACGGTAGTGAGGGATCATGTTGTCTGTGACGGTAGTGAGGGATCATGCTGTCTGTGACGGTAGTGATGGGTCATGCTATGACGGTAGTGAGGGATCATGCTGTCTGTGACGGTAGTGAGGGATCATGCTGTCTGTGACGGTAGTGAGGGATCATGCTGTCTGTGACGGTAGTGAGGGGTCATGCTGTCTGTGACGGTAGTGAGGGATCATGCTGTCTGTGACGGTAGTGAGGGATCATGCCGTCTGTGACGGTAGTGAGGGATCATGCTGTCTGTGACGGTAGTGAGGGATCATGCTGTCTGTGACGGTAGTGAGGGATGTGTGTAGGACATATTCTCTTTTCTCCTAATGATGAATATCTTTGATACATCTTTTTTGTCTCCGCTAGATGTTAAATCATCTATTTTACCTCCCCTTCATCCAGTCTCGTCATATACCCATTAACATCATACTTAGTCAATAAACACACTCCTGTCTTTCTTCATAATCTTGTTGTATCCTCATCTGCTAAATAGCACATTACGGTATCCTTCCTATACTGCTGTCTTCGTCTGAACATTATACATGATCAAAAGCATATCATTAATCATATTTTTTTGTACTTTAAGAGACTATTTTCGGTACGATTAGTAACCATCATACCTTAGTCAATGGCCAATTGAAATAATGAGTAAAACAAAAGATAATAAATTTCAAGAAAAAAAAAACAAAGATTAAAATAATAAGAAAAAAAATGAAATTAATTGATTGGAAATAATAATGATAATTTAAAATAATAATAATAGTAATAATGTTGATAATAGGAGTACCACATCCTAAACGGAATTTGTAAGTGGGGGGATAGTTAAGAAGGTAAACCAGATTATTGGAAAACAAAGGGATGGAAGGATATTTATTTGTATTTGCACCTGGCTTGGAAAAAAGTCAAAAAGGCAAGGTTTTGGGACATGGTGTTTTAGTTTTTTGATGAAAGGGTTTTAGTTTGGTAATTTGAAAGAAAAAGTGGAAATTGGCATGAGGGAATGATTGTTACAGGGTGTTCGGGGTGAAAAGGAAAGGGAAAGACTTATGAAAAGTGGAAAAAGATGGGTTTGGTACCGGGGGTTTAAAAAGAAAGATTTTTTTTTTTTCTTTTTTTAAAACATTCCCTTTCCAAAGGAAGGTGGAAGAAAAGGGCCGGGTCTGAGGGAACATTTTGGCCCCTTTCTGTTTCCTTCCTTTGGAAAAAAAAAAAAAAAAAAAAAAAAGGGGGAAAATTTCCCAAAAGGGTCCCCCCCTTTGCCCCTTCTAACAGGGGGAAATCAATACTTCTCCCCACCCCAAAAAAAAATTTAATAAGATTTTATGTAAGTGGGAGAGGTGCCCAGGGAGATTTATTGGATTACGTTTTAATTGTAGGCGCGCGAAAGAGGACTTTTGGATGTTAATTGCTGAGAGGTGAACTGGGGGGATGTCTGTCTTTATCTGTAGAGGCAAAGGTGAAGATTTGTAGGTTTTAAAAAAGAGAGAAATTGGGGGTGAAGAGGGGGGGAGTAAGTGGCTTGGGAAGGAGACTTTTTGAAGAAGTACCGGGAAAAGATGAGTAAAGAATGGAAAAAGGTGAGAAAAAAGGAGAAAGGGGGAGTGGGGAGGAATGGGATGTTTTGGGGAACAGTAATGGTTGCGCAAAAGATGCTTGGGCATGAAAAAGGGGGGAGGGGGTATTAAAAAGGGGTAGTGAGTGGTGGGGAAAAAAGTAAGATATTAGTGAAAGAGAAGAAAAGGGGCATTTGGACTTTTTTGCGGGGAAAAATAAAAAAGGGAAAAAAAAAAATTTTTTTTAAAAAAAAAAAAAAAAATTTTTAAAAAGGGGGGTTTTAAAAATTTAAATGGGGGGGTTTAAAAAATTTTGGGGGGGAAAAATTTTGGGGGTTAAAAAAGGGTTTTGGGGGGAAAAAAATTTTAAAAAAAAAAAAAAATTTTTTAAAAAAAAGGGAAAAATTTTTAAAAAAATTTTTTTGGGGTTTTTAAAAATTTTAAAAAAAAAAAAAAAAGGGTTTTAAAAAAAAGGGGGCCCTTTGGGAAAAGGGGTTTTTTTAAAGGGTTTTTTAAAAAAAAAAATTTTTTTTTTTTTCCCCTTTAAAAAAAGGGGGGGGCCCCCCCCCTTTCCCTTAAACCCCAAAAAAAAAAAAAATTTAAAATTTTTTTTTTTTTTTTTTTTTGGGGGGGGGGGGGAGGTGGGGTGGGAAATTTCCCAAAGGGGGGGGGGGGGTTGGGGTTGGGGGGGGGGGGGGAAAAAAAAAAAAAATTTTTTTTTTTTTTTTTTTTTTTTTTTTTTGGGGGGGGGGGGGGGGGGGGGAAAAAAAAACCCCCCGGGGTTTTTTTTTTAAAAGAAAAAGGGGAAAAGGTTTTTTTTTTTGCGAGAGGTGCAACTGGAGGGATGTCTGATCATTATCTTGTAGAGGCAAAGGTGAAGATTTGTAGAGGTTTTCAGAAAAGAGAGAATAATGGGGTGAAGAGAGTGGTGAGAGTAAGTGAGCTTGGGAAGGAGACTTGTTTGAAGAAGTACCAGGAAAGACTGAGTACAGAATGGAAAAAGGTGAGAACAAAGGAAGTAAGGGTAGTGGGGCAGGAATGGGATGCATTTAGGGAAGCAGTAATGGCTTGCGCAAAAGATGCTTGCGGCATGAGAAGCGTGGGAGGTGGGCAGATTAGAAATGGTAGTGAGTGGTGGGAGGAAAAAGTAAGATTATTAGTGAAAGAGAAGAGAGAGGCATTTGGACGATTTTTGCAGGGAAATAATGCAAATGAGTGAGAGATGTATAAAAGAAAGAGGCAGGAGGCCAAGAGAAAGGTGCAAGAGGTGAAAGAGAGGACAAATGAGAGTTGGGGTGAAAGAGTATCATAAATTTTAGGGAGAATAAAAAGATGTTTTGGAAGGAGGTAAATAAAGTGCGTAAGACAAGGGAACAAATGGGAACTTCAGTGAAGGGGGCTAATGGGAAGGTGAAAACAAGCAGTGATGATGTGAGAAGGAGATGGAGTGAGTATTTTGAAGGTTTGTTGAATGTGTTTGATGATAGAGTGGCATATATAGGGTGTTTTATCGAGGTGGTGTGCAAAGTGAGAGGGTTAGGGAAAATGATTCGGTAAACAGAGAAGAGGTAGTAAAAGCTTTGCGGAAGATGAAAGCCGGCAAGGCAGCGGGTTTGGATGGTATTCCAGTGGAATTCATGAAAAAAGGGGGTGACTTTATTGTTGACTAGTTGGTAAGGTTATTTAATGTATGGATGACTCATGGTGAGGTGCCTGAGGATTGACGGAATGCATTCATAGTGCCATTGTGCAAAGGCAAAGGGGATAAAAGGGAGTGCTCAAATTGCAGAGGTATAAGTTTGTTGAGTAATCCTGGTAAATTATATGGGAGGGTATTGATTGAGAGGGTGAAGGCATGTACAAAGCATCAGATTGGGCAAGAGCTGTGTGGTTTCAGGGGTGATAGAGGATGTGTGGATCAGGTGTTTGCTTTCGAGAATGTATGTGAGAAATTCTTAGAAAAGCAAATGGATTTGTATGTAGCATTTACGGATCTGGAGAAGGCATATGCTAGAGTTGATAGAGATGCTCTGTGGAAGGTATTAGGAATATATGGTGTGGGAGGCAAGTTGTTAGAAGCAGTGAAAAGTTTTTAACTAGGATGTAAGGCATGTGTACGTGTAGGAAGAGAAGAAAGTGATTGGTTCTCTGTGAATGTTGCTTTGCGGCAGGGGTGTGTGATGTCTCCATGGTAGTTTGATTTTTTTATCGATAGGGTTGTTTGGGAGGTGAATGCAAGAATTTTGGAAAGAGGGGTAAGTATGCAGTCTGTTGTGGATGAGAGAGCTTGGGAAGTGAGTCAGTTGTTGTTCGCTGATGATACAGCGCTGGTGGCTGATTCATGCGAGAAACTGCAGCTGGTGACTGAGTTTGGTAAAGTGTGTGAAAGAAGAAAGCTGAGAGTGAATGTGAATAAGAGCAAGGTTATTAGGTATAGTAGGGTTGAGGGACAAGTCAACTGGGAGGTAAGTTTGAATGGAGAAAAACTGGAGGAAGTGAAGTGTTTTAGATATGTGGGAGTGGATCTGGCAGCGGATGGAACCATGAAAGCGAAAGTACTTCGTATGGTGGGGGAGGGGGCGAAAGTTCTGGAAGCATTGAAGAATGTCTGGAAGTCAAGAACATTATCTTGGAAAGCAAAAATGGGTATGTTTGAAGGAATAGTCGTTCCAACAATGTTATATGGTTGCGAGGCGTGGGCTATGGATAGAGTTGTGCGCAGGAGGGTGGATGTGTTGGAAATGAAATGTTTGAGGGCAGTATGTGGTGTGAGGTGGTTTCATCGAGTAAGTAGTAATAGGGTAATAGAGATGTGTGGTAATAAAAAGAGTGTGGTTAAGAGAGCAGAAGAGGGTGTTTTGAAATGGCTTGGTCACATGGAGAGAATGAATGAATAGGTTGACCAAGAGGATATATGTTTCAGAGGTGGAGGAAACGAGGAGAAGTGGGAGACCAAATTGGAGGTGGAAAGATGGAGTAAAAAAGATTTTGAGTGATCGGAGCCTGAACATGCAGGAGGGTGAAAGGCGTGCAAGGAATAGAGTGAATTGGAACGATGTGGTATTCCGGGGTCGACGTGCTGTCAATGGATTGAACCAGGGCATGTGAAGCGTCTGGGATAAACCATAGAAAGTTCTGTGGGGCTTGGATGTGGAAAGGGAGCTGTGGTTTCGATGCATCATTACATGACAGCTAGAGACTGAGTGTGAACGAATGTGGCCTTTGTTGTCTTTTCCTAGCTAGCGCTTCCTCGCGCACATGAGGGGAGAGGGAGTTGTTATTTCCTGTGTGGCGGGTTGGCGAGGGGAATGAATAAAGGCAGACAGTGTGAATTATGTATATGCCTGTGTCAGTATATATACATATATATGTATACGATGAGATGTATAGGTATGTATATTTGCGTGTGTGGACGTGTATGTGTATGCATGTGTGTGTGGGTGGGTTGGGCCCATCTTTCGTCTGTTTCCTTGCGCTACCTCGCTAGCGCGAGAGACGGCGACAAAGCAGAATATATATATATATATATATATATATATATATATATATATATATATATATATATATACATATATATATATATATGTATATATATATATATATATATATATATATATATATATATATATATATATATATATATATATATATATATATATATATATATATATATATATATATATACATATATATATATATATATATATATATATATATATATATATATATATATATATATATATATATATATATATATATATATATATATATGAGCACTCTCTCTTATCCCCTTTGCCTTTGTACAATGGCACTATGCACGCATTCCGCCAATCCTCAGGCACCTTACCATGAGTCATATATACATTAAATAACCTTACCAACCAGTCAACAATACAGTCACCCCCTTTTTTAATAAATTCCACTGCAATACCATCCAAACCTGCTGCCTTGCCGGCTTTCTTCTTCCGCAAAGCTTTTACTACCTCTTCTCTGTTTACCAAATCATTTTCCCTAACCCTCTCACTTTGCACACCACCTCGACCAAAACACCCTATATCTGCCACTCTATCATCAAACACATTCAACAAACCTTCAAAATACTCACTCCATCTCCTTCTCACATCACCACTACTTGTTATCACCTCCCCATTTGCGCCCTTCACTGAAGTTCCCATTTGCTCCCTTGTCTTACGCACTTTATTTACCTCCTTCCAGAACATCTTTTTATTCTCCCTAAAATTTAATGATACTCTCTCACCCCAACTCTCATTTGCCCTCTTACAGAGGTATAAGTTTGTTGAGTATTCCTGGTAAATTATATGGGAGGGTATTGATTGAGAGGGTGAAGGCATGTACAGAGCATCAGATTGGGGAAGAGCAGTGTGGTTTCAGAAGTGGTAGAGGATGTGTGGATCAGGTGTTTGCTTTGAAGAATGTATGTGAGAAATACTTAGAAAAGCAAATGGATTTGTATGTAGCATTTATGGATCTGGAGAAGGCATATGATAGAGTTGATAGAGATGCTCTGTGGAAGGTATTAAGAATATATGGTGTGGGAGGAAAGTTGTTAGAAGCAGTGAAAAGTTTTTATCGAGGATGTAAGGCATGTGTACGTGTGGGAAGAGAGGAAAGTGATTGGTTCTCAGGGAATGTAGGTTTGCGGCAGGGGTGTGTGATGTCTCCATGGTTGTTTAATTTGTTTATGGATGGGGTTGTTAGGGAGGTGAATGCAAGAGTTTTGGAAAGAGGGGCAAGTATGAAGTCTGTTGGGGATGAGAGAGCTTGGGAAGTGAGTCAGTTGTTGTTCGCTGATGATACGGCGCTGGTGGCTGATTCATGTGAGAAACTGCAGAAGCTGGTGACTGAGTTTGGTAAAGTGTGTGGAAGAAGAAAGTTAAGAGTAAATGTGAATAAGAGCAAGGTTATTAGGTACAGAAGGGTTGAGGGTCAAGTCAATTGGGAGGTGAGTTTAAATGGAGAAAAACTGGAGGAAGTGAAGTGTTTTAGATATCTGGGAGTGGATCTGGCAGCGGATGGAACCATGGAAGCGGAAGTGGATCATAGGGTGGGGGAGGGCGTGAAAATTCTGGGGGCCTTGAAGAATGTGTGGAAGTCGAGAACATTATCTCGGAAAGCAAAAATGGGTATGTTTGAAGGAATAGTGGTTCCAACAATGTTGTATGGTTGCGAAGCGTGGGCTATGGATAGAGTTGTGCGCAGGAGGATGGATGTGCTGGAAATGAGATGTTTGAGGACAATGTGTGGTGTGAGGTGGTTTGATCGAGTGAGTAACGTAAGGGTAAGAGAGATGTGTGGAAATAAAAAGAGTGTGGTTGAGAGAGCAGAAGAGGGTGTTTTGAAGTGGTTTGGGCACATGGAGAGGATGAGTGAGGAAAGATTGACCAAGAGGATATATGTGTCGGAGGTGGAGGGAGCAAGGAGAAGAGGGAGACCAAATTGGAAGTGGAAAGATGGAGTGAAAAAGATTTTGTGTGATCGGGGCCTGAACATGCAGGAGGGTGAAAGGAGGGCAAGGAATAGAGTGAATTGGAGCGATGTGGTATACCGGGGTTGACGTGCTGTCAGTGGATTGAATCAAGGCATGTGAAGCGTCTGGGGTAAACCATGGAAAGCTGTGTAGGTATGCATATTTGCGTGTGTGGACGTATGTATATACATGTGTATGGGGGGGGGGGGGGTTGGGCCATTTCTTTCGTCTGTTTCCTAGCGCTACCTCGCAAACGCGGGAGACAGCGACAAAGTATAAAAAAAAAAATATATATATATATATATATATATATATATATATATATATATATATATATATATATATATATATATATATATATATATATATATCCCTGGGGATAGGGGAGAAAGAATACTTCCCACGTATTCCCTGCGTGTCGTAGAAGGCGACTAAAAGGGAAGGGAGCGGGGGGCTGGAAATCCTCCCCTCTCGTTTTTTTTTTTTTTTTTTTTATTTTTCCAAAAGAAGGAACAGAGAAGAGGTCCAGGTGAGGATATTCACTCAAAGGCCCAGTCCTCTGTTCTTAACGCTACCTCGCTATCGCGGGAAATAGCGAATAGTATGAAAAAAAAAAAAAAAAAATTATATATATATATATATATATATATATATATATATATATATATATATATATATATCCAAAAGTCTCTCTTTCGCGCGCCTGTCAATTAACACGTAATCCAATAACGCTCTCTGGCCATCTCTCCTACTTACATAAGTATACTTATGTATATCTCGCTTTTTAAACCAGGTATTCCCAATCATCAGTCCTTTTTCAGCACATAAATCTAAAAGCTCTTCACCATTTCCATTTACAACACTGAACACCCCATGTATACCAATTATTCCCTCAACTGCCACATTACTCACCTTTGCATTCAAATCACCCAACACTATAACCCGGTCTCGTGCATCAAAACCACTAACACACTCATTCAGCTGCTCCCAAAACACTTGCCTCTCATGATCTTTCTTCTCATGCCCAGGTGCATATGCACCAATAATCACCCATCTCTCTCCATCAACTTTCAGTTTTACCCATATTAATCGAGAATTTACTTTCTTACATTCTATCACATACTTCAACAACTCCTGTTTCAGGAGTACTGCTACTCCTTCCCTTGCTCTTGTCCTCTCACTAACCCCTGACTTTACTCCCAAGACATTCCCAAACCACTCTTCCCCTTTACCCTTGAGCTTCGTTTCACTCAGAGCCAAAACATCCAGGTTCCTTTCCTAAAACATACTACCTATCTCTCCTTTTTTCACATCTTGGTTACATCCACACACATTTAGGCACCCCAATCTGAGCCTTCGAGGAGGATGAGCACTCCCCGCGTGACCCCTTCTTCTGTTTCCCATTTTAGAAAGTTAAAAAAATACAAGGAGGGGAGGATTTCTGGCCCCCCGCTCCCGTGCTGAGAGGTGCAACTGGAGGGAAGTCTGATCATTATCTTGTGGAGGCTAAGGTGAAGATTTGTATGGGTTTTCAGAAAAGAAGAGTGAATGTTGGGGTGAAGAGGGTGGTGAGAGTAAGTGAGCTTGGGAAGGAGACTTGTGTGAGGAAGTACCAGGAGAGACTGAGTACAGAATGGAAAAAGGTGAGAACAATGGAAGTAAGGGGAGTGGGGGAGGAATGGGATGTATTTAGGGAATCAGTGATGGATTGCGCAAAAGATGCTTGTGGCATGAGAAGAGTGGGAGGTGGGTTGATTAGAAAGGGTAGTGAGTAGTGGGATGAAGAAGTAAGAGTATTAGTGAAAGAGAAGAGAGAGGCATTTGGACGATTTTTGCAGGGAAAAAATGAAATTGAGTGGGAGACGTATAAAAGAAAGAGACAGGAGGTCAAGAGAAAGGTGCAAGAGGTGAAAAAAAGGGCAAATGAGAGTTGGGGTGAGAGAGTATCATTAAATTTTAGGGAGAATAAAAAGATGTTCTGGAAGGAGGTAGATAAAGTGCGTAAGACAAGGGAGCAAATGGGAACTTCAGTGAAGGGCGCAAATGGGGAGGTGATAACAAGGAATGGTGATGTGAGAAGGAGATGGAGTGAGTATTTTGAAGGTTTGTTGAATGTGCTTGATGATAGAGTGGCAGATATAGGGTGTTTTGGTCGAGGTGGTGTGCAAAGTGCGAGGGTTAGGGAAAATGAGTTGGTAAACAGAGAAGAGGTAGTAAAGGCTTTGCGGAAGATGAAAGCCGGCAAGGCAGCAGGTTTGGATGGTATTGCAGTGGAATTTATTAAAAAAGGGGGTGACTGTATTGTTGATTGGTTGGTAAGGTTATTTAATGTATGTATGACTTATGGTGAGGTGCCTGAGGATTGGCGGAATGCGTGCATAGTGCCATTGTTCAAAGGCAAAGGGGATAAGAGTGAGTGCTCAAATTACAGAGGTATAAGTTTGTTGAGTATTCCTGGCAAATTATATGGGAGGGTATTGATTGAGAGGGTGAAGGCATGTACAGAGCATCAGATTGGGGAAGAGCAGTGTGGTTTCAGAAGTGGTAGAGGATGTGTGGATCAGGTGTTTGCTTTGAAGAATGTGTGAGAAATACTTAGAAAAGCAAATGGATTTGTATGTAGCATTTATGGATCTGGAGAAGGCATATGATAGAGTTGATAGAGATGCTCTGTGGAAGGTATTAAGAATATATGGTGTGGGAGGAAAGTTGTTAGAAGCAGTGAAAAGTTTTTATCGAGGATGTAAGGCATGTGTACGTGTAGGAAGAGAGGAAAGTGATTGGTTCTCAGTGAATGTAGGTTTGCGGCAGGGGTGTGTGATGTCTCCATGGTTGTTTAATTTGTTTATGGATGGGGTTGTTAGGGAGGTGAATGCAAGAGTTTTGGAAAGAGGGGCAAGTATGAAGTCTGTTGGGGATGAGAGAGCTTGGGAAGTGAGTCAGTTGTTGTTCGCTGATGATACAGCGCTGGTGGCTGATTCATGTGAGAAACTGCAGAAGCTGGTGACTGAGTTTGGTAAAGTGTGTGGAAGAAGAAAGTTAAGAGTAAATGTGAATAAGAGCAAGGTTATTAGGTACAGTAGGGTTGAGGGTCAAGTCAATTGGGAGGTGAGTTTGAATGGAGAAAAACTGGAGGAAGTGAAGTGTTTTAGATATCTGGGAGTGGATCTGGCAGCGGATGGAACCATGAAAGCGGAAGTGGATCATAGGGTGGGGGAGGGGGCGAAAATTCTGGGAGCCTTGAAGAATGTGTGGAAGTCGAGAACATTATCTCGGAAAGCAAAAATGGGTATGTTTGAAGGAATAGTGGTTCCAACAATGTTGTATGGTTGCGAGTCGTGGACTATGGATAGAGTTGTGCGCAGGGGGATGGATGTGCTGGAAATGAGATGTTTGAGGACAATGTGTGGTGTGAGGTGGTTTGATCGAGTAAGTAACGTAAGGGTAAGAGAGATGTGTGGAAATAAAAAGAGCGTGGTTGAGAGAGCAGAAGAGGGTGTTTTGAAATGGTTTGTTCACATGGAGAGAATGAGTGAGGAAAGATTGACCAAGAGGATATATGTGTCGGAGGTGGAGGGAACGAGGAGAAGAGGGAGACCAAATTGGAGGTGGAAAGATGGAATGAAAAAGATTTTGTGTGATCGGGGCCTGAACATGCAGGAGGGTGAAAGGAGGGCAAAGAATAGAGTGAATTGGAGCGATGTGGTGTACCGGGGTTGACGTGCTGTCAGTGGATTGAATCAAGGCATGTGTATGGGGGTGGGTTGGGCCATTTCTTTCGTCTGTTTCCTTGCGCTACCTCGCAAACGCGGGAGACAGCGACAAAGCAAAAAAAAAAATATATATATATATATATATATATATATATATATATATATATATATATATATATATATATATATATACATATATATATATATATATATATATATATATATATATATATATATATATATATATATATATATATATATATATACATATATATATATATATATATATATATATATATATATATATATATATATATATATATATATATATATATATATATATATTCACATTTACTCTTAACTTTCTTCTTCCACACACTTTACCAAACTCAGTCACCAGCTTCTGCAGTTTCTCACATGAATCAGCCACCAGCGCTGTATCATCAGCGAACAACAACTGACTCACTTCCCAAGCTCTCTCATCCCCAACAGACTTCATACTTGCCCCTCTTTCCAAAACTCTTGCGTTTACCTCCCTAACAACCCCATCCATAAACAAATTAAACAACCATGGAGACATCACACACCCCTGCCGCAAACCTACATTCACTGAGAACCAATCACTTTCCTCTCTTCCTACACGTACACATGCCTTACATCCTCGATAAAAACTTTTCACTGCTTCTAACAACTTTCCTCCCACACCATATATTCTTAATACCTTCCACAGAGCATCTCTATCAACTCTATCATGTGCCTTCTCCAGATCCATAAATGCTACATACAAATCCATTTGCTTTTCTAAGTATTTCTCACATACATTCTTCAAAGCAAACACCTGATCCACACATCCTCTACCACTTCTGAAACCACACTGCTCTTCCCCAATCTGATGCTCTGTACATGCCTTCACCCTCTCAATCAATACCCTCCCATATAATTTACCAGGAATACTCAACAAACTTATACCTCTGTAATTTGAGCACTCGCTCTTATCCCCTTTGCCTTTGTACAATGGCACTATGCACGCATTCCGCCAATCCTCAGGCACCTCACCATGAGTCATACATACATTAAATAACCTTACCAACCAGTCAATAATACAGTCACCCCCTTTTTTAATAAATTCCACTAAATAAGAGCAAGGTTATTAGGTACAGTAGGGTTGAGGGTCAAGTCAATTGGGAGGTGAGTTTGAATGGAGAAAAACTGGAGGAAGTGAAGTGTTTTAGATATCTGGGAGTGGATCTGGCAGCGGATGGAACCATGGAAGCGGAAGTGGATCATAGGGTGGGGGAGGGGGCGAAAATTCTGGGGGCCTTGAAGAATGTGTGGAAGTCGAGAACATTATCTCGGAAAGCAAAAATGGGTATGGGCTATGGATAGAGTTGTGCGCAGGAGGATGGATGTGCTGGAAATGAGATGTTTGAGGACAATGTGTGGTGTGAGGTGGTTTGATCGAGTGAGTAACGTAAGGGTAAGAGAGATGTGTGGAAATAAAAAGAGCGTGGTTGAGAGAGCAGAAGAGGGTGTTTTGAAGTGGTTTGGGCACATGGAGAGAATGAGTGAGGAAAGATTGACCAAGAGGATATATGTGTCGGAGGTGGAGGGAACGAGGAGAAGAGGGAGACCAAATTGGAGGTGGAAAGATGGAGTGAAAAAGATTTTGTGTGATCGGGGCCTGAACATGCAGGAGGGTGAAAGGAGGGCAAGGAATAGAGTGAATTGGAGCGATGTGGTATACCGGGGTTGACGTGCTGTCAGTGGATTGAATCAAGGCATGTGAAGCGTCTGGGGTAAACCATGGAAAGCTGTGTAGGTATGTATATTTGCGTGCGTGGACGTATGTATATACATGTGTATGGGGGGGGTTGGGCCAATTCTTTCGTCTGTTTCCTTGCGCTACCTCGCAAACGCGGGAGACAGCGACAAAGTATAATAAAAATAAAAAAAAAAAATATATATATATATATATATATATATATATATATATATATATATATATATATATATATATATATATATATATATATATATACTCATTTATCTATTTATCTATCTATTTTTCTTTGTCGCTGTGTCCCGCGTCAGCAAGGCAGCGCAAGGAAACAGACGTAAGAATGGCCAACCCACCCACATACACATGTATATACACACACGTCCACACACGCAATTATACATACCTATACATCTCAATGTATACATATATATACACACACAGACATATCCATATATACACATGTACATGATTCATACTGTCTGCCTATATTCATTCCCATCGCCACCTCGCCACACATGGAATAACCTACCCCCTCCCCTTTCATGTGTCCGAGGTAGCGCTAGGAAAGACAACAAAGGCCACATTCGTTCACACTCAGTCTCTAGCTGTCATGTAATAATGCACCGAAACCACAGCTCCCTTTCCACATCCAGGCCCCACAGAACTTTCCATGGTTTACCCCAGACGCTTCACATGCCCTGGTTCAATCCATTGACAGCACGTCGACCCTGGTATACCACATCGTTCCAATTCACTCTATTCCTTGCACGCCTTTCACCCTCCTGCATGTTCAGGCCCCGATCACTCAAAATCTTTTTCACTCCATCTTTCCACCTCCAATTTGGTCTCCCACTTCTCCTCGTTCCCTCCACCTCTGACACATATATCCTCTTGGTCAATCTTTCCTCACTCATTCTCTCCATGTGCCCAAACCATTTCAAAACACCCTCTTCTGCTCTCTCAACCACACTCTTTTTATTACCACACATCTCTCTTACCCTTACATTACTTACTCGATCAAACCAACTCACACCACATATTGTCCTCAAACATCTCATTTCCAGCACATCCACCCTCCTGCGCACAACTCTATCCACAGCCCACGTCTCGCAACCATATAACATTGTTGGAACCACTATTCCTTCAAACATACCCATTTTTGCTTTCCGAGATAATGTTCTCGACTTCCACACATTCTTCAACGCTCCCAGAACTTTCGCCCCCTCCCCCACCCTATGATTCACTTCCGCTTCCATGGTTCCATCCGCTGCCAGATCCACTCCCAGATATCTAAAACACACTTCCTCCAGTTTTTCTCCATTCAAACTTACCTCCCAATTGACTTGTCCCTCAACCCTACTGTACCTAATAACCTTGCCATTATTTACATTTACTCTCAGCTTTCATCTTTCACACACTTTACCAAACTCAGTCACCAGCTTCTGCAGTTTCTCACATGAATCCGCCACCAGCGCTGTATCATCAGCGAACAACAACTGACACTTCCCAAGCTCTCTCATCCAGAACAGACTGCATACTTGCCCCTCTTTCCAAAACTCTTGCATTCACCTCCCTAACAACCCCATCCATAAACAAATTAAACAACCATGGAGACATCACACACCCCTGCCGCAAACCAACATTCACTTGAGAACCAATCACTTTCCTCTCTTCCTACACGCACACAAGCCTTACATACTCGATAAAATTTTTCACTGCTTCTAACAACTTGCCTCCCACACCATATATTCTTGATACCTTCCTCAGAGCATCTCTATCAACTCTATCATATGCCTTCTCCAGATCTATAAATGCTGCATACAAATCCATTTGCTTTTCTAAGTATTTCTCACATACATTCTTCAAAGCAGACACCTGATCCACACATCCTCTACCACTTCTGAAAACACACTGCTCTTCCTCAGTCTGATGCACTGTACATGCCTTCACCCTCTCAATAAACCTACTCATACACCTGACCGCTGTGACCACTCTCCTAATACCATGGATTTGTTTTTCACCACTAGTACATCCCGCTATAAGAATAAGATCTCGCCCCAATTGGTTCATCTGATCACAGTCTCATACATGTATCTGTTTCAACAGCACCTCCCCCTCCAGCGGCCCCTTCTAAGTGTAATTATTCGCATCTCAACAAAACTGATTGGAATAACTTACGTAAGTTCTTTTCTGATGCTTCTGTCTCCTCCAAACGCATGGCAGAGGTTATTCTTGCAGGAATGGAAGCATCTATCCCCTCTTCCTCCAAGACGACCTCTTCATCCAATCTATGGTTCAAATGCTTCTGTTTTGAGGCCATTCAGGCAAGGGATCAGACATATCGGGCTTGGAAAAACTTTCCTTCCTCTGGCTCCCATTCTGCTTTTATCTCTGCCCGTAATCGCCGGGAGCACGTTATCCGTGTGGCGATGCGTTCCTTTATTCAAAGGAAGTGTGATAACCTCTCGTCGTCTTCCAGTAATAGGTCTTTCTAGTCTTTTGCTGTGGGCATCTCTAACAACTTCTGTGTTCTTCCTTTCCTTCACTTTTCCGTTATATCGGTACCATATCTGTCTCTCCCGTAGACAAAGCAAGTCTCTTTGGTCCCCGTTTCTCCTCTAACTCCACCTTTTGATGACTAACATTTCTTCACCTCCTGACGCTCTTCCTGTCATTCCTTTGCCTCTTCCCGTAATCTCCTTTCGGACTGTCTGAAAAGCGCTTCTTTCTCTGGACACAAGCAAGGCTTATGGTCCTGATGGCATCCATCCCCGTGTACTGAAAGATGCGTCCCTGAACTTGCACCTACGCTTGCTCGTCTGTTCCGTTTCTGTTTACAAATCAAAACTTTCCCTTCACCTCGGAATCATACATTGATACATCCCATCCCTGAGAAGGGTGACCGCTCTTAACCTTCTATCTATCATCCTATTGCTTGAACACCTCGAAAATCAGTATGGCTTCCGTAAGATGAAATCCATCGGTGATATTTTTTTTTCCTATTTTTCTAATGTTTGGTCATCATCCCTGAAAGATTTGGCGAGTATTGTGTAGTTGCCCTTGACATATCCAAAGTTTTTGACAAGACATGGCATCGGGGTCTTGTCTCTAAACTTCCCTCTTTTGGTTGCCCTCCCTCATTTTGCTCCACTATATCTAGCTTCCCCTCCGTCTAATCTGTCTCTGTAGTTGGATTAGCCTCTCCCCCCCCACCCACCCACCCACCCACCACAATCACCACTTACCTTTTCTCCATGAACAGCGCTGTTACTCAAGGTTCTGTCCTGACCCCTACACTGTTTCTTTTTTTTCAATGATTTCCTCTTCTCCGCAAATGATCAGATGCACTCATATGCTGATGACTCAACCCTGCATTCATCCACATCCTTCAATTCTGCTCCTCTCTCTCTCTCTCTCTCTCTCTCTCTCTCTCTCTCTCTCTCTCTCTCTCTCTCTCTCTCTCTCTCTCTCTCTCTCTCTCTCTCTCTCTCTGCATCTCGTCTTGACGCAACTTCCTCAATAAACTCAGACTTGGACAGGATATCTCACTGGGGTAGACGAAAACTGGTTAAGTTTAATGCCTCCAAGACCAAGTTTCTACCCGGCTCTCTGTCGAAGACTTTCGTCTCTTCTTTGTCTGTTCTGTGATTCCACCACCTAACTCGATGAACATACTTGGTATTACTGGAACATCCACTTCCTTGGAAACCCCACATTACGAGAATAGCAAAGTCTGCCTCTAAGAAACTGGGAGTCCTGTTTAGATGTCACAATGTCTTTTCCCCTGAACAGTTGTTCCGTTTGTATAAAGGATTGATCCGTTTTTGTTTGGAGTACAGCTCTCACATCCGGGGTGGTTCTACCCCCTCTCACATCCGGGGTGGTTCTATCCACTCTCACATCCGGGGTGGTTCTAGCTGCTCTCACATCCGGGGTGGTTCTAGCTGCTCTCACATCCGGGGTGGTTCTATCCACTCTCACACCCGGGGTGGTTCTAGCTGCTCTCACATCCGGGGTGGTTCTAGCTGCTCTCACATCCGGGGTGGTTCTAGCTGCTCTCACATCCGGGGTGGTTCTAGCTGCTCTCACATCCGGGGTGGTTCTAGCTGCTCTCACATCCGGGGTGGTTCTAGCTCCTCTCACATCCGGGGTGGTTCTAGCTGCTCTCACATCCGGGGTGGTTCTAGCTGCTTTCACATCCGGGTTGGTTCTAGCTGCTCTCACATCCGGGGTGGTTCTAGCTGCTCTCACATCCGGGGTGGTTCTAGCTCCTCTCACATCCGGGGTGGTTCTAGCTGCTCTCACATCCGGGGTGGTTCTATCCACTCTCACACCCGGGGTGGTTCTAGCTGCTCTCACATCCGGGGTGGTTCTAGCTGCTCTCACATCCGGGGTGGTTCTAGCTGCTCTCACATCCGGGTTGGTTCTAGCTGCTCTCATCTCCGGGGTGGTTCTAGCTGCTCTCACATCCGGGGTGGTTCTAGCTGCTCTCACATCCGGGGTGGTTCTAGCTGCTCTCATCTCCGGGGTGGTTCTAGCTGCTCTCACATCCGGGGTAGTTCTAGCTGCTCTCACATCCGGGGTAGTTCTAGCTGCTCTCACATCCGGGGTGGTTCTAGCTGCTCTCACATCCGGGGTGGTTCTAGCTGCTCTCACATCCGGGGTAGTTCTAGCTGCTCTCACATCCGGGGTGGTTCTAGCTGCTCTCACATCCGGGGTAGTTCTAGCTGCTCTCACATCCGGGGTGGTTCTAGCTCTGTATCCTTACTTGACAGAGGTGAGTCGAAAGCGATCCACCTTACAGACCGTCCCAGGATAACTTCCAAACTTGGCCCCCTTGCCCTACGCCGCAATGTTGGTTCACTTTCTCTCTTCTGTAGGTATTACTTTGGTTTTTGCACCCGAGAGCTGGCGGCGTGTGTGCCCCCCACCACTAGCTAGACCACGCAACACTCGGCAAGCTGCTGCGTCACATGATTACTGAGTGGCCATCAGCAGCTCAAGGGTGGGCCGTTTTGATACTTGTTTGTTTTCCTACACCTCGAAGCTTTGGAACTCTCTACCCTCTCGTGTTTTTCCCAATAACAATGACTTGTCACATTTTAAAAGACAGGCTTTTCACTTCCTCTAAAATCCGTAATCACTTTCCCTTGTCTTTCTCTTTTCTCTTTCATGATTATCTCTGCATATCAGGTAAAGCCCGGCCTTGATGTGGGCTGGAGCCTTCAGAAGAAAAAAAGTCATGCGAATCAATGTCGAAACCAGACAGTGACACAGGCGGGTGGCCAGAGAGGTCGGTTAGTAGTGAGAGTGTCGGGCTGGTCCAGACCCGGGCTCAAGGCCAGGCCTGGAATTCATACCCCCTGGATGAAGGAAGCCTACCCTCCCGCCAGCCCTGCCTCCCTCCCTCCTGGCCTCCCGACGTCCCTCCCTCCCTCCTGACCTCCCGATCTCCCTCCCTCCCGACCTGCCTGTCTGATGCTACCGCTGGGATTTCCTACATCGCGTCTGGACCCCGACAGATCCTCTTTTGGTGTGTGTGTGTGTGTGTGTGTGTGTGTGTGTGTTTGTGTTTTCTACCTACGTCAGGGACTGGGGAGGGCAGTAGATCAATGCTACTTGATAAAGTAAATAGAAAACAGAAGAATGACTAACTAACAGTAGAAAATGGGGGAAAGAGACGATGAAAAGTTAGACTCGACTGGGACGATCATGGCGTCAGCGATGCCTGCCCTCTGGTGTGCTGGAAGGTCGTCTTGTGTGCTGGTGGTTAGTGAGGCCCAGACCAGCTAGGTGTCAGGTCTGCCCAGACCAAGACGGCGGGAGGGAGGGAGAAGGTGTGTGATGGTGTCTGGCTCCACGCGGTCACACACACACACGTACACACACACACACACACACACCACACACACACACACACACACCACACACACACGTACACACACACACACACACACACACACACACACACACACACACACACACACTGTCACTCCCCGAGGCAAAGTTCATCTGCGATTCTCGTGAGGATCCTTCGGGCCGAGGGAGGGTGGGAGGTAAAGGTACAACGGAGAACGTTATCAGGGAAGCGTATTGGTGGAGGAAGACTAGAGAGAGAGAGAGAGAGAGAGAGAGAGAGAGAGAGAGAGAGAGAGAGAGAGAGAGAGAGAGAGAGAGAGAGAGAGAGAGAGAGAGAGAGAGAGTGACGATGAGCTTGGTGATGAGAAAGTAGACCAAGTACAGAACAATATGGATCCAACATTGGAAGGTGTTCTTCAAGTGAACCATATTTGCTGAGTCAAGAAGATCTTATTGATCTCGTCCGATATTTGATTTGATCTAAAAAGCAAGACGAACTTTGGGTTCCAGGTCAAAGGGAAGGAATCTTCTCCAGAGTGAAACTAAAGTTTATTTTTATCGTGGTCGCCATATCGTTTTCATAGAATTTTTCTCCCTTGAAGATGGTCTGGTATTTTGCAATGATGTTCGTTCTGTTATGGAGAACCAATATAACACACATGAGTGGCGCTTGATACTGACCCATCAAAAGTAAGCTTCAAAGCAGTTCTACTCCACCACGGAAATAAGTTCCCCGCTGTTCCTCTGGTTCACGCAGCTAACATAAAGGAATCGTATGATAACATGAAGCTTCTTTTGGAAGACATTAAGTAGGGTGACTTTAAGCGGATTGTATGTGGTGACCTAAAGGTTGTGGCACTTTTACTGGGAATGCAACTTGGTCACACGAAGTTGTGTTGTGTCCTCTGTGAGTGGGACAGCCGGGACTGGGACAGCCGGGACTGGGACAGCCGGGACTGGATCAATCATTATGTAAAGAAAGTTTTGGCCAAAACAAACATCACTGACTCCATGGATGAAGAATGTCATCAATCCTCCACTCGCTTGTTGATCCTGAGAAAAGCGATCCGCCTTCTTTGTACATCAAGCTCAGGGTGATGAAGAACTTGAACAAAGATATGGCTTAAACTGGTCATGGATTCACATATTTCACGAATCCATTTCCCAGAATCAGTGATGCCAAAATCAAGGAGGCTATTTTGTAGCACCACAGATCAGGGAACTGCTTCGAGGTGAAAAGTTTAATGAAGAGCTAAATGAAGTTGAAAACTCTACATGGCTGTCTTTTAAGAGAGTTTGCAAAGGTTTCTCGGGGAATCAGATCAGAAAACTACTGTGAGGTTGTAAAAGATCTGTTGACTTCTTATACAGCTCCAGGGTGCAAGATGAGTCTAAAAATCCACTTTTTGGACTCACACTTAGACTTTCTCCCGGAAGATCTTGGGTCAGTCAGTGATGAGTACGGCCAAAGATTTCACCAAGACATTTTGGACATGGAAGAGCGATACCAAGGAAGGTGGAGCCCCTCTATACTGGCAGGTGACTGTTGGACACTAAGGAGGGATGTTCCCGAGGATTAATATAACCGAAAATCGACAAGTTGACATTTTAGAGATAAGTTTCATTAGTGTAATACCAGCCTTATTTATGAATGAGTTATATACATTCATTGTAAGATTTCATTGCTCGGTCACTTAAGAATCATGCCTGATAGAGAAATTCTAAAAACGAGTTTGATTTCAGCGTAATAATTACTGTAAGGTCCACTTATTTTAGATCGTGGGACAAAAATTTTTTTTATAATTGTGTTGACCGGTGTTATCTCTCAAACTTTGTTATATTCCATCTCGTCCTCAGATTACGTTGTTTACGGAATTGCTTCTTCCTTTCTTCATTTTGCACAGTTTTCTGACCCGCGTCTGGCCTCTTCCGTTCCATCGTCTCACACCTCCACTCACTCCTACTATGCCTCTCCCTCCTCCATGTCAAACCATTTCACCTCATCCCTTGAATCTACCCATCCATTCCAGAGCAATCACTTTCTTCCCTTCAACATACCCATCCATCCCAGCCCAACCGCATCCTTCCATCCCAACTCAACCCACACCCATCCCAGCTCCACCCACGCCCATCCCCTCTACTTACCCAGCCATCCCAGCTCCACCCACGCCCATCCCCTCTACTTACCCAGCCATCCCAGCTCTACCCACGCCCTTCCCCTCTACTTACCCAGCCATCCCAGCTTTAGTCATTAACCAGTCACCCCGCCCCCTCTCCACAACCGTTGCCTGGCCGGTGTGGTGGCTGTCTGGCCTCTCTCTCTCTCTCTCTCTCTCTCTCTCTCTCTCTCTCTCTCTCTCTCTCTCTCTCTCTCTCTCTCTCTCTCTCTCTCTCTTCTCTCTCTCTCTGTTGTTCTTGATGATTCACGTAAGTGGTGGCCAGCTATATGTGTGTTAACTGATCATCATGGTGGTGGTGTACTCATATGGGACATGTGGTCATGATGTAGTCATGTGGGACATGTGGTCATGATGTAGTCATGTGGGAGATGTGGTCATGATGTAGTCATGTGGGAGATGTGGTCATGATGTAGTCATGTGGGACATGTGGTCATGATGTAGTCATGTGGGACATGTGGTCATGATGTAGTCATGTGGGGCATGTGGTCGTGATGTAGTCATGTGGGACATGTGGTCATGATGTAGTCATGTGGGACATGTGGTCATGATGTAGTCATGTGAGGCATGTGGTCATGATGTAGTCATGTGGAACATGTAGTCATGATGTAGTCATGTGGGGCATGTAGTCATGATGTAGTCATGTGGGGCATGTGGCCATGATGTAGTCATGTGGGACATGTAGTCATGATGTAGTCATGTGGGGCATGTAGTCATGATGTAGTCATGTGGGACATGTGGTCATGATGTACTCATGTGGGACATGTGGTCATGATATAGTCATATGGGACATGTGGTCATGATGTAGTCATATGGGGCATGTGGTCATGATGTACTCATGTGGGACATGTGGTCATGATGTAGTCATGTGGGACATATGGTCATGATGTAGTCATGTGGGGCATGTGGTCATGATGTAGTCATGTGGAACATGTAGTCATGATGTAGTCATGTGGGGCATGTGGTCATGATGTAGTCATGTGGGACATGTGGTCATGATGTAGTCATGTGGGACATGTGGTCATGATGTACTCATGTGGAACATGTGGTCATGATGTAGTCATGTGGGACATGTAGTCATGATGTAGTCATGTGGGGCATGTGGTCATGATGTAGTCATGTGGGACATGCAGTCATGATGTAGTCATGTGGGACATGTGGTCATGATGTAGTCATGTGGGACATGTGGTCATGATGTAGTCATGTGGGACATGTGGTCATGATGTACTCATGTGGGGCATGTGGTCATGATGTAGTCATGTGGGGCATGTGGTCATGATGTAGTCATGTGGGACATGTGGTCATGATGTAGTCATGTGGGACATGTGGTCATGATGTACTCATGTGGGGCATGTGGTCATGATGTAGTCATGTGGGACATGTGGTCATGATGTAGTCATGTGGGACATGTGGTCATGATGTAGTCATGTGGGGCATGTGGTCATGATGTACTCATGTGGGACATGTGGTCATGATGTAGTCATGTGGGACATGTGGTCATGATATAGTCATGTGGGGCATGTGTTCATGATGTAGTCATGTGGGACATGTAGTCATGATGTAGTCATGTGGGACATGTGGTCATGATGTAGTCATGTGGGGCATGTGGTCATGATGTAGTCATGTGGGACATGTAGTCATGATGTAGTCATGTGGGACATGTGGTCATGATGTACTCATGTGGGACATGTGGTCATGATGTACTCATGTGGGACATGTGGTCATGATGTAGTCATGTGGGACATGTAGTCATGATGTAGTCATGTGGAGCATGTGGTCATGATGTAGTCATGTGGGACATGCAGTCATGATGTAGTCATGTGGGGCATGTGGTCATGATGTAGTCATGTGGGACATGTAGTCATGATGTAGTCATGTGGGACATGTGGTCATGATGTACTCATGTGGGACATGTGGTCATGATGTAGTCATGTGGGACATGTGGTCATGATGTAGTCATGTGGGACATGCAGTCATGATGTAGTCATGTGGGACATGTGGTCATGATGTAGTCATGTGGGGCATGTGGTCATGATGTAGTCATGTGGGGCATGTGGTCATGATGTAGTCATGTGGAACATGTAGTCATGATGTAGTCGTGTGGGACATGTGGTCATGATGTAGTCATGTGGGACATGTGGTCATGATGTAGTCATGTGGGACATGTGGTCATGATGTAGTCATGTGGGACATGTGGTCATGATGTAGTCATGTGGGGCATGTGGTCATGATGTAGTCATGTGGGACATGTGGTCATGATGTAGTCATGTGGGACATGTGGTCATGATGTAGTCATGTGGGACATGTGGTCATGATGTAGTCATGTGGGACATGTGGTCATGATGTAGTCATGTGGGACATGTGGTCATGATGTAGTCATGTGGGACATGTGGTCATGATGTAGTCATGTGGGGCATGTGGTCATGATGTAGTCATGTGGGGCATGTGGTCATGATGTAGTCATGTGGGACATGTGGTCATGATGTAGTCATGTGGAGCATGTGGTCATGATGTAGTCATGTGGGACATGTGGTCATGATGTAGTCATGTGGGACATGTGGTCATGATGTAGTCATGTGGGACATGTGGTCATGATGTAGTCATGTGGGACATGTGGTCATGATGTAGTCATGTGGGACATGTGGTCATGATGTAGTCATGTGGGACATGTGGTCATGATGTAGTCATGTGGGGCATGTGGTCATGATGTAGTCATGTGGGACATGTGGTCATGATGTAGTCATGTGGGACATGTGGTCATGATGTAGTCATGTGGGACATGTGGTCATGATGTAGCAATGCCTGTGTTTCCCCTAGTCATGTTGGCTCGTACACACACACACACACACACACAGCCGCAGTGTTACCAAGTCAGGTACCAATCCTGGGTAGACTGGCTCACCGTCTTGTTAGTGAGGACCACCAAACTATCGACTGGCTAGACCTCTCACAGTTACAGTGCTTCGTCCCTAGACGACGTTAGTACCCGTTTATCTACTAAGTATTTAAAAGGATGAACAGCTGTGTGAGCTGTGGGTCGTCATCCCGTGCCGGGGGTCGACCTCGTGCAAGGGAACAGATGATAACCTCACCTAACCACAGCACCATCAAGTCGCCTAACAAGTGATCAGTGATTAGACTTATCTATCCAGCAACTCGACTCCTCCCACATATATATTGCGTTCAGTATTTTCAAATAGATACTACTCAGTGGACAGATGGGAGTAAGGTATTTCCAGCTTGCCAACCATACATCCTTATACCATCGGGAACAAGAAGGAATTTGTCCACTCTTGGAATACGTGCATCTCGTGTTTTCATCGAGCCATCCAGTATACACGAGCGTAGGTCATGACCTCCCGTTAACCTTAGGGATCTTAATGGCACTCGAGAATATCTTGTGTCAAGAGTTGACCCAAGAGTGACACAGAAGTCTGTGGGTTAGAGTACCGCTCGTGTATCATCCATGGTATGTACCATTATGTAGCGTCATGACCTCGGAATGTGGCCTCTGATGGTAAGGAAAGTCACCTCCAGCCTGACGCCGCACACCATCTCCATGTGGGTCGGGTTCACCTCACCCTCGCCTGAGGGCACGTTCAGAATCCAGCCCGGGTTCTGAATTCTTTTCAGTACTCGCCTTCTTCATGGACTTCCCATGATACATATACGTCGAATGATATCAACATTAGGTGTTGATCAGCCATTGATAAGCCGGGTGAGGACAGCGGAAGAGAAATAAGCGAAGAAATGTGGAATGACCCAACAAACGGGCAACACTTTTGCATACAAATGTTGGGGCAATCTGCTTCAACTGAACCCATACACCAAACCCAAGATGAAGCAACTCGAACGGCATGGCTTTCGAAAGATTTGAATATATATATATATATATATATATATATATATATATATATATATATATATATATATATATATATATATATATATATATATATTTTCTTTTTTTTTTTGCTTTGTCGCCGTCTCCCGCGTTTGCGAGGTGGCGCAAGGAAACAGACGAAAGAAATAGCCCAACCCACCCCCATACACATGTATATACATACGTCCACACACGCAAATATACATACCTACACAGCTTTCCATGGTTTACCCCAGACGCTTCACATGCCCTGATTCAATCCACTGACAGCACGTCAACCCCGGTATACCACATCAAATCCAATTCACTCTATTCCTTGCCCTCCTTTCACCCTCCTGCATGTTCAGGCCCCGATCACACAAAATCTTTTTCACTCCATCTTTCCACCTCCATATATATATATATATATATATATATATATATATATATATATATATATATATATATATATATATATATATATATTTTATACTTTGTCGCTGTCTCCCGCGTTTGCGAGGTAGCGCAAGGAAACAGACGAAAGAAATGGCCCAACCCCCCCCCCATACACATGTATATACATACGTCCACACACGCAAATATACATACCTACACAGCTTTCCATGGTTTACCCCAGACGCTTCACATGCCTTGATTCAATCCACTGACAGCACGTCAGCCCCGGTATACCACATCGCTCCAATTCACTCTATTCCTTGCCCTCCTTTCACCCTCCTGCATGTTCAGGCCCCGATCACACAAAATCTTTTTCACTCCATCTTTCCACCTCCAATTTGGTCTCCCTCTTCTCCTTCTTCCCTCCACCTTCGACACATATATCCTCTTGGTCAATCTTTCCTCACTCATCCTCTCCATGTGCCCAAACCACTTCAAAACACCCTCTTCTGCTCTCTCAACCACGCTCTTTTTATTTCCACACATCTCTCTTACCCTTACGTTACTCACTCGATCAAACCACCTCACAAAACACATTGTCCTCAAACATCTCATTTCCAGCACATCCATCCTCCTGCGCACAACTCTATCCATAGCCCACGCCTCGCAACCATACAACATTGTTGGAACCACTATTCCTTCAAACATACCCATTTTTGCTTTCCGAGATAATGTTCTCGACTTCCACACCTTTTTCAAGGCCCCCAGGATTTTCGCCCCCTCCCCCACCCTATGATCCACTTCCGCTTCCATGGTTCCATCCGCTGCCAGATCCACTCCCAGATATCTAAAACACTTCACTTCCTCCAGTTTTTCTCCATTCAAACTCACCTCCCAATTGACTTGACCCTCAACCCTACTGTACCTAATAACCTTGCTCTTATTCACATTTACTCTTAACTTTCTTCTTCCACACACTTTACCAAACTCAGTCACCAGCTTCTGCAGTTTCTCACATGAATCAGCCACCAGCGCTGTATCATCAGCGAACAACAATTGACTCACTTCCCAAGCTCTCTCATCCCCAACAGACTTCATACTTGCCCCTCTTTCCAAAACTCTTGCATTTACCTCCCTAACAACCCCATCCATAAACAAATTAAACAACCATGGAGACATCACACACCCCTGCCGCAAACCTACATTCACTGAGAACCAATCACTTTCCTCTCTTCCTACACGTACACATGCCTTACATCCTCGATTAAAACTTTTCACTGCTTCTAACAACTTTCCTCCCACACCATATATTCTTAATACCTTCCACAGAGCATCTCTATCAACTCTATCATATGCCTTCTCCAGATCCATAAATGCTACATACAAATCCATTTGCTTTTCTAAGTATTTCTCACATACATTGAGGACAATGTGTGGTGTGAGGTGGTTTGATCGAGTAAGTAACGTAAGGGTAAGAGAGATGTGTGGAAATAAAAAGAGCGTGGTTGAGAGAGCAGAAGAGGGTGTTTTGAAATGGTTTGGGCACATGGAGAGAATGAGTGAGGAGAGATTGACCAAGAGGATATATGTGTCGGAGGTGGAGGGAACGAGGAGAAGAGGGAGACCAAATTGGAGGTGGAAAGATGGAGTGAAAAAGATTTTGTGTGATCGGGGCCTGAACATGCAGGAGGGTGAAAGGAGGGCAAGAAATAGAGTGAATTGGAGTCATGTGGTATACAGGGGTTGACGTGCTGTCAGTGGATTGAAGCAAGGCATGTGAAGCGTCTGGGGTAAACCATGGAAAGCTGTGTAGGTATGTATATTGCGTGTGTGGACGTGTGTATGTACATGTGTATGGGGGGGGGGGGTGGGCCATTTCTTTCGTCTGTTTCCTTGCGCTACCTCGCAAACGCGGGAGACAGCGACAAAGTATAAAAAAAAAAAAAAAAAAAAATATATATATATATATATATATATATATATACTTCGAAAAGCAAATGGCTTTGTATGTAACATTTATGGATCTGTAGAAGGCATATGATAGAGTTGATAGAGATGCTCTGTGGAAGGTATTAAGAGTATATGGTGTAGGAGGAAAGTTGCTAAAAGCAGTGAAAAGTTCTTATCGAGGATGTAAGGCATGTGTACGTGTAGGAAGAGAGGAAAGTGATTGGTACTCAGAAAATGTCGGTTTGCGGCAGGGATGCGTCATGTCTCCATGGTTGTTTAATTTGTTTATGGATGGGGTTGTTAGGGAGGTGAATGCAAGAGTTTTGGAAAGAAGGGCAAGTATGCAGTCTGTTCTGGATGAGAGGGCTTGGGAAGTGAGTCAGTTGTTGTTCGCTGATGATACAGCGCTGGTGGCTGATTCGGGTGCGAAACTGCAGAAGCTGGTCACTGAGTTTGGCAAAGTGTGTGAAAGAAGAAAGTAGGCGAAAGAGAATGATGTGAATAAGAGCAAGGTTATTAGGTACAGTAGGGTTGAGGGACAAGTCAATTGGGAGGTAAGTTCGAATGGAGAAAAACTAAAGGAAGTAAAGTGTTTTAGATATCTGGGAGTGGATTTGGCAGCAGAAGGAACCATGGAAGCGGAAGTGTGTCACAGGGTGAGGGAGGGGGCGAAAGTTCTGGGAGCGTTGAAGAATGTGTGGAAGGCGAGGCGTTATCTCGGAAACCAAAAATGGGTACGTTTGAAGGAATAGTGGTTAAAACAATGTTATGTGGTTGCGAGGCGAGGACTATAGAAAGAGTTGTACGGAGGAGAGTGGATATGCTGGTAATGAGATGTTTGAGGACAATATGTGGTGTGAGGTGGTTTGATCGAGTAAGTAATGAAAGAGTAAGAGAGATGTGTGGTAATAAAAAGAGTGTGGTTGAGAGAGCAGAAGAGGGTGTTTTGAAATGGTTTGGTCACATGGAGAGAATGAGTGAGGAAAGATTGACAAAGACGATATAATATATGTACATATGATAAAGTTATTAAATTTGTATAGACTATCATAATATCAAAATTGTAATATTTTGTGTATCTAATAATAGAAGATTCAATGATATTTCTGGTGGTAATAGATTGAGTTGGAGTCAATAACTGAAATGGCATTATTCCAGTCAGTACAATGATCATAGTTTTTAACGTGATTAAACAAGCATTTGATTCTTGTCCCGTTCTTATATACTATATTTATGTTAAGTCTAACAGAATGATTCTTACCAGTCTGCCCAACATTAAATTTATCACAATATCCACAAGGCACTTTATAGATGCATCCAAAAGAATTTTCTGGTGAATTCCTGATTAAGATATTCTTTAAAGTATCATTGTTGCTGAAGGCAACGTTTACATTAAAGGATTTAAGCAACATGGGAAGTAAAGTAAAATCATCATTAAAAGGGAGAACTAAAAGATTCTTGGTGTCAATGGGAGGTTTCGGGGCTCAACTCTATAATATGATTTCTTTGCGAACTTAAGGGATTTATCAATGAAAGATCTAGGGTATTTTAACTTAGATCCAATAGAATATATCTTCTCAAACTCATGATCAATAAACTCTGGACTGCAAATACGTAATGCCCTAAGGAACATAGATTGAAATGATGATGATTTAACTCTGTCATGTTGAGATGAGTAATAATGGATATATGAGCATACATTGGTAGGTTTTCTGTATATGCGAAACTTAAACTTGTTTCCTTGCCTATGGATCATACAATCTAAAGATAGTAACATACCATTATTTTCATTTTCTACAGTAAATTTGATGGAAGGTACTAAATTGTTATGTAAGGGGAGAAATATTTGTAAATTTTCATTTGTTGGCCAAACACAAAGAACATCATCTACATACCTAAACTAAATTGCATTAGAAGGTAAGATATCCTTTAACAATTTTTTTTTAAAAAAATCCATTTAAAGATTACTTAGTACAGGTGAAAGAGGGTTATCCATTACCATACCAATTTTTTAGCATAATAATCTCCATTGAATTGAAATACACAGTCTTTTATACACAATTCTACCAGTTCACTGAAAGCAGACTTTGAAACAGCTAAATGAATATCGTCCAAAACATCAATTAGATATTCTGAAAGGTCATCAACTGGAACCTTAGTGAAAAGTGAGGAAACATCAAAGCTAACTAGTTTGAAATCAAAATCAAAATTGATATTGTTTACCTTGTTGACTAAATCTACACTGTTCATGATATTAGAATTTGATATCTTACCCACTAAAGGGCTTAATAAAGAAATTAACCATTTTGACAATTTACATGTGATGGAGCCCACTGAACTCATATAGGTCTTGCTGGAAAATTCTGTTTATGTGTTTTGATAAGTCCATACATATACGGCAATGAAGTGGACAAAGATGACAAAGTTTTGATTAGAGAACCATTACCTTTCAACAACAACTTCATTTCTTTATTGAAATGGGAATTAACTGCTTCTGGGGGATTTTTATTGAGTTTATATTGAGTCATCGTTTAAAAGATCATTCATTTTAGATAAATAGTTACTTTTGAAAACATATTGTAAACTCAGTAAAAATCCCTAAGAAGCAGTTTATTGCCTTGTTTAATCACGTTAAAAACTGTGATTATTGTATTGACTGGAGTAATGCCATCTCAGTTATTAACTCTAACTCTATTACCACGAGAAATATCATTGAATCTTCTATTATCAAATACACAAAGAATTATAATCTTAATATTAGTGATGGTCTATACAAATTAGATAACTTTATTGTTGATAAAATTTGTAAAATAATAAGTTTATGAACGCTCGTTACCTGTCTTGGACAATCGCAGCTTACCAAATGACGTCCGACTTCGTCTCTTCGATGTATATCAACTGACTTACATTTCTCTCTTGTCTCCCCTGATAATGTGATTATTACACGAAAGTGCACTTGGGAACTTATCATGTTTCATTTTCCCCGTGGACTCATAGGAATATGAGTTTCAGTGCAATATACATGACAGCTAGAGACTGAGTGTGAGCGAATGTGGCCTTTGTTGTGTTTTCCTAGCGCTACCTCGCGCACATTTGGGGGAGGAGGTTGTTATTTCATGTGTGGCGGGGTGGCGACAGGAATTAATAAGGGCAGACTATGAATTTTGTACATGTATATATATCTATATATCTGTGTGTATATGTATGTATACGTTGAGATGTATAGGTATGTATATGTGCGTGTGTAGACGCGTATGCATATACATGTGTATGTGGGTGGGTTGGGCCATTCTTTCGTCTTTTTCCTTGCGCTACCTCGCTAACGCGGGAGACAGCGACAAAGTATGATCGATAAATAAAATCATATATATATATATATATATATATATATATATATATATATATATATATATATACATTTATTTATTTATTTATTTTGCTTTGTTGCTGTCTCCCGCGTTAGCGAGGTAGCGCAAGGAAACAGACGATATATATATATATATATATATATATATATATATATATATATATATATATATATATATATATATATATATACGCATGTACATATTCATACTTGCTTGCTTTCATCCATTACTAGCGCTACTCCGCCCTACAGGAAACAGTATCGCTCCCCCCCCCCCCCCTTCCCCATTCTGGTTCATCGAGGTAGCGCTAGGAAAAGACAACAAAGGCCACATTCGTTCACACTCAGTTTCTAGCTGTCATGTTTAATGCACCAAAACCACTGCTACCTTTCCACATCCAGGCCCCACACAACTTTCCATGGTTTACCCCAGACGCTTCACATGCCCTGGTTCAATCCATTGACAGCACGTCCACCCCGGTATACCACATCGTTCCAATTCGCTCTATTCGTTGCACGCCTCTCACCCTCCTGTATGTTCAGACCCCGATCGCTCAAAATCTTTCCATTCCATCCTTCCACCTCCAATTTGTTCTCCCACTACTCGTTCCCTCCACCTCAGACACATATATCCGCTTTGTCAATCTTTCCTCGCTTATTCTTTCCATATGTTCAAACCATTTCAACACACCCTTTTCTGCTCTCTCAATTACACTCTTTTTATTACCACACATCTCTCTTAACTTTTCATTACTTAATCGATCAAACCACCTCACACCACATATTGCCCTCAAACATTTCATTTCCAACACATCCACCCTCCTCCGTACAACTCTATCTATAGCCCACGGCTCGCAACCATATAACATTGTTGGAACCACTATTCCTTCAAACGTGCACATTTTTGCTCTCCGAGATAACGTTCCCTCCTTCCACACGTTCTTCATCGCTCCCAGAACCTTATCCTACTCTTGTACCCTTTGACTCACTTCAGCTTCCATGGTTCCATCCGCTGCTAAGTCCACTCCCAGATACCTAAAAGACTTCACCTCCTCCAATTTTTCTCTATTCAAACCTACATCCCAATTAACTTGTCCCTCAATCTTACTGAACCTAATAACCTTGCTCTTATTCATATTTACTCTCGACTGTCTCCTTTCCCACACTTTTCCGAACTCAGTCAGCAACTTCAGTTTCTCACTCGAATTAGCCACTAGAGCTGTGTGTGTGTGTGTACATAAAGGTATATCATGTCAATGCTATATATGCTGCCGAAATGTGAATATTTTCTTTACGACGCGAACTACATTTGTATTTTCTGTGTTAAGCAATTTTGATGGTTTATTCGCTGGGTGTTAGAGGTGGTCGCTCCTCAATGGCTAGCTGCTTTGGTCGCTGTTTCAATCAATCGGTGGAGTTGGTCGCCACTTCAGTGACTCACCAGTGGTGTTCGCTGCCGTGTCAACATTGTCAACATTTTTCCGACTAAGATCTACCAGAAGTATAAACCCACCAGATTAATTGCATCGTGATTTAGGTAAGGGACTATCATTATTATTATGTTATAAGACACAGGACAGGGGCTAACCTTCATGATGTCTCTCAGACTATTACAGTTTTCGTTACTATAATATTACCTTATGGTGTTTAAAGGTGACTCTGGTAATGTACTAGTAAATAAATATAGTTTTCATCGTTTTTATATGCATTTACTGATGGTGTTCCAGTTTAGTTCCGCCACTATGTTTATTTCATGTGTTACAGATGTGTTCGTATATGGGAAGTATGATTGGGATTTTTCTCTTTACGGACATCGGTTACGATGCCTATTAATCGGCAAATTGTCCTTTAGCTCACCAGTGCCAACTAGTTAGCATCTGTGAGTGAAACGGTATTTTACCTTGATATGGCATGGCTCTACCTCTTATAAATGGTGTTTGGTCAAGTTAGATTAGTGTAGGTTGTTGGGTGTTATTATCGTTTCGGACATCCAGCGACTAATAGGTTAGGTGTTGTTTGGTTGAAATTGTTATTGATGTCCTTTGAACAATTATCATCTCATTTCTATTGCAAATTTCTTCTTTTTGTAATTTACCACACTCAAAAACCCCAATTCCCAGGAGAATGTCATAAATGGTAGTTTTACCTGGGTTAGTTTGGTTAGTTAAGATAGGTACTTAGTTGTGCAAAATATGGTTTTCAGTGTGGTGGTTTGATTCTTTGCTAGAGAATAGAATGCTGATGCTGTGGAAAAATACTACCAGCTCCTCAGGAAATTGTGTTATGTCTGATTCAGTTTTGGTAAGCGATGTATTAGTAAAACAGAGTTTGACCCACTGGTGCCAAGTAGTCGGCAAAATAGCGTTTGACCCTGTTGCTGAATAGCTATCAAAGTTGCGTTTCACCTACTGTTGCCAATTTGTCAGTATCAGTAAGTTAAATGTAATATTTAAACTATTGATGCTGACTAGTCGGCTGTAATATTTAAACTACTGATGCTGACTAGTCGGCACTAATAAGTCTAATGGTATTTCATCAATTAGTTTACAAAATAGCATTTGAATTGACACCAACTGGTGGAGTAAAGGCTAGTCTGCCAACTTGTTAGTATGATAACCTGTGCCTCTTATGATCTTGAATAGCAGTAGTAGGGAGGAGTATGATGATAAGGCATATTGTGGAGACATGTGTATAGAATTCAGTGAAACACTAGCAGAAATCATCAAAACTTACAAAAACCTCCTCAAGCAGCTGAAATTTATAGAAATATACAAACACTGATTAGTTGCCTTGCGTGTCATCAGATTGTTACATTTTATATTGTTTGTCTGGTGTGTTTCAACTACAGAGATCCCTTGACAACCACAGAGATTAGATTATTTGAAGACAGCATGATTATTAAAACCACAGTTTGCGTGCATCTAGGCTAATGGAGAATATTGGATTACGTAGGTGATCTATTAAGGACATATCTTAAGTCCTGTCATGAAGAATCAGCATGCTATACTTCAGAACATGTTTATTCTGCAGAAGTATAAAGAAATGTACAAAACAAAGAAATAATACTGTAGAGTATGATGCCAGTACCTCACCCCAGATGCTGTGCACTTGTCCTGTGTGCTCCCACAAAGCAGCCATCCAGCTATATTACACAAGAGAAAGCCTTAATTTTCTGTAAGGTTTGTACTGTTGGCTCATTCACACCAATTTGCCTCCCAATAGATGCTGCACTTTCACCTCAAGGAAGGTGATTAATTAAGTCCACTTTTTGCCCTAAAGATGACACTTTCCTCACCTTTCTTGTGGTAGCATGACTAGCTGTATACTAAGAGACCATATCTTAGGGCACAGAACAACAAGCAGGTTACGATTATGAAAAGTTCATATAGTTCAGATATCATATATTGGAGATGATAACTTAGTGAGTCATAATAAGGTAGAATGATGCAGGCAGAGTGTGGGTGACAAGGTTCGAGTAAAATGCATATCTCTCATGCATTGCTTTGTGCATCTTCACACAACCAGTGTGCTAGATCCCATCAGGCTTGGCTGAAAGTAGCCTGCAACTGCCATGATAATTATTGCCAACATATAAGAAATTTGATCACAATGTTTACAGTACAGATACTAAAAACTTGCTGCTGTTGTTGGTAAAATGGTGTACATTATATACTTCCTTCCTCAGGAGTCCCTTTTATCCTTGTGAATCCCCTGCACTTCTCCAGGATGATGATTAAGGATAATGTGGGGTTAGATAAAAATAATTCGCTGAGACACTAGCAATAATCAACAAAAGCTATGAAAACAGTTCATTATGTGTAGTGATTTGTGTGCCTCGAAAGTACCCAATGGTCTGTTAGTGTTTGAATTTCTTTGTGTATATGCAAAGAGTGCAGGGCAATTCAGTAGTAAGTGTTTTGTGTCTTCTTTGTGTTTAGTTGCATTGTGGGCCTAAAGGGCCTTAGGATATGTCGAAAGTATTCATGATATTGTAGTGATTGATGTCCAGAGCATAATCAGGAGATTATGGCTCCAGTTTGTCTAGGGAGTGTGGTTTTTGATGAATGTATGTCTGGTGGATATGGAATTTAAAAATGAGCAAGATCATTACAGTGTGTTTATGTTTTGCCAATTTCATATTTGTTGGGTATGGTGGAATCTGTTTGTACAGGTTTCCAAAGTGTGAGGCAAGGGTAAGCTTTTTATATTTACATGGGAGTTAGTGGTTATCTATACAGTGCTTTGGATGGGAGAGGTATAGTTTTGCTGCATAGAATAGGGTGCCAAGCATGTTGAGGTGATTCTTTAATGGAAGGATCTTTGTTTCGCTGTGAAGGTATTGGGTGTTTGTGGTTGCTGGTGATAGTAATAGTTCTGAGTGCAGTATTTTATGTGGTTTGCAGCTTTGTTACATATGCTTTTAAGAAGGTGGGAAACAAGGCTGGTAAGGTATTGTTCAAAGCAGAGCTGATGATTTGTTAGGATGTTGAGGGATTATTTTTCATATCCAAATCTGGTACATGTTAGTGTTCGAAGGGCATTTAGTTTGTATGTTGTGTTTGAGGGAGGGCATGGAAGGAGGAGTGGTATGGACAAGAATGAATTAAATTATCAGGGAAGGGGAAAAGAAGCACATGCAGTTGTGTTACCACCGAGAGTATGGAAGGATGTTACAGAGTATGGATGGAATGAGTCAAGAATAGTGTGGGTGAAATTAAAGACTGTAATTGTAAAGTATGCATGGTATGTGTACATGCATCTCGGAATATGAAGACTGTGTGAGGCAAGATTGAATTGAAGTATTACTGGAAAAATTTGAATTACTATATAGAAAGGACTGAGAAGGAGAGAAAGGTGGTTGTAGTGTGTGATGTGAATATAAAGGTTAAATGTGATAAAGTTAATAAGATAGTTGGTAAATGGGGAGTGTCTGGAGTAAATGAGAATGAATGTTACTTTATGAATGTTTCTGCTGTGAGGTATTTACTACTTTTTTCAGCAGAAGATGATGCACATGTATACATGGAGAAAAATGATGAAAAAGAATAACTAAAGGGTTTAATTGACTATGTGATGGTGGATAGAAAGTTGACAAAGGTTGTACTAGAGAGGATTTTGACCATTTTGCAGTTCCTGTGGAGATGAGAATCAGGGAAAAGTGAAGGTATGGTGTCAGGAAAAATGAAGAGGTAAAAGTGTTGGCAAGTGAGATGAATTAGAAAGAATGCAAGGAGTATGAAGGAAAGATGACAGACAGTTTTGATGAAAGTCCAGTAAATGTAGGGATGCAGTCATATGTGAATGAGGTGTTTAGAATGTTTAGAGTGTAAGGTTGTACAATTAGCTGTTAGATACAAGGTTTTCAGATATAAGAATAAAAGAGGAAATGCATCATGTATGGATGAGATTAGACATGCAGAGAAAGGGCAAGAAGATGCACATGGGAGAATGCTCAAAAAGAGTGTAGGGGAGAGTGGGGTTGGATGAATACTGATGAAAAGTGATCATATATCACTTGGGCCATTTCTGTAGGTGCATCCTTCCTCTATTTCTCTCCCTCCAGTATTCCTCCACCTTATTTGCCCATGTCACAGGTGGACTTCCACTCACACCAACCCCTTTAATTGCACTATCATACACTCGCCTTGTAAACTCCCAGTCTTGCATTCTTCCCACATGCCCAAACCATCTCATAGTATTATGTTTCACCTATTCTACCTTTCCACAATTCACTCCCGTTGCATCCTTGCTATACCACATCTCTCATACACTCTTTCATTTCTTTCTTCGTACCATCTAGTCACACCACATGCTCTTCTCAAATAGCTCATTTCCACAGCCTGGATTCTTGACCTCTGTGCCTCATTCCATGACCATGTTTTAGCTTCATAGGTCAGGGTTGGGAGGAGTATGTTGTTGCTTAATCCTCTCACTTCCATACTTACACCTCTTCCCTTTATTATTCTATTAATGGACCCAATGACTCTTCTACCCTGTACTAGTCTCTCCCTTATCTCTCCTTCCATATCTCCACACTTACCCTAAACAACTCCCAGATACTTAAGTTCCCTCACTTCCTCCAGTCTTTCCCCCCATATCCACAGCACAATTTAGTACTCTTTCTTCTTTCACTCTGTATGGTTTTACAAAATCTATACTTTCCCTCTGTTTCCCTTCAAACACCATTACTTTACTCTTATTTGCATTTACCTTCAATCTCCTACACTTTCACGCCATAAAATTTATACAACCTGCTGCTGCTCCTCTTCACTCTCCACAAACAACACACTATCATCTGCAAACAGATGTGCCACTTGCCACCATATCTCACTGCCACATTCCATCTCTGCACCCATTTTTTCTTTATCATTCCATCATACAGCCCTGCCTCACAGCTACATATATTCCAGAACTTTCACTCAGCTCTCCATCCACTCTTACACATGCATTTGCTCCTCTATAGAAGGCTTTTACACCATCCAACAGTTATCCCCCTATACCACCATATCTCACTGCCACATTCCATCTCTGCACCCATTTTTTCTTTATCATTCCATCATACAGCCCTGTCTCACAGCTACATATATTCCAGAACTTTCACTCAGCTCTCCATCCACTCTTACACATGCATTTGCTCCTCTATAGAAGGCTTTTACACCATCCAACAGTTATCCCCCTATACCATATATCCTTGACACATCCCACAAAGCATTCCACTCAACTCTGTCATACGCTTTCTCCAAATCCATAAAAGCTGCACACATCCTCTGCATTCCTAAAACCCCCTTGCTCTTCACTTATTCTGCATTCAGTCACTTCCATAACTTTGTCAATTGATATTCTAGCATACACTTTTCCTGGTTTACGTAACAGACTTATTCCTCTATAATTGCTATATACATCCTTAGCACCTTTTCCTTTGAATAAAGGAAAAGTAAGAGCTTTCACCCAATCCTCAGGCACAACCATATGTTTCCAAATGCACCCATTTTTTCTTTATCATTCCATCATACAGCCCTGCCTCACGGCTACATACATTCCAGAACTTTCACTCAGCTCTCCATCCACTCTTACACATGCATTTGCTCCTCTATAGAAGGCTTTTACACCATCCAACAGTTATCCCCCTATATCACCATATCTCACTGCCACATTCCATCTCTGCACCCATTTTTTCTTTATCATTCCATCATACAGCCCTGCCTCACAGCTACATATATTCCAGAACTTTCACTCAGCTCTCCATCCACTCTTACACATGCATTTGCTCCTCTATAGAAGGCTTTTACACCATCCAACAGTTATCCCCCCTATACCATATATCCTTGACACATCCCACAAAGCATTCCACTCAACTCTGTCATATGCTTTCTCCAAATCCATAAAAGCTGCACACATCCTCTGCATTCCTAAAATAGCATACACTTTTCCTGGTTTACGTAACAGACTTATTCCTCTATAATTGCTATATACATCCTTAGCACCTTTTCCTTTGAATAAAGGAAAAGTAAGAGCTTTCACCCAATCCTCAGGCACAACCATATGTTTCCATGCTAAATTATATATAAGATGCATCCACTCTATCACACTTTCTCCTCTATACTTCAGAATTTCAGCCATAATTCCATCCACTCCAGGTGCCTTTTCTACCTTCAGCCTCATTATTGCCCTTCTTACCTCCCTCTTTGCCATAGGCCCCTGCACTTGAATCCTCTTCCTTTCCTCCTCCATACCCATGCATAAAACAACTGCTGCCTTCCCTTCCCCCACATTCATTAGTTCTTCAAAATGCTCATTCCATCTTCCTTTCACTTCCTCCTCTTGATTTAGCAATTCCCTTCGATACTTCTTACATCAACATTTCCACTCTAACATCCTCCTCTTTCACCTCCTTCCAGTATAGTTACTTAATCAGAAACTCTTCACTTAACTTTCTTCTAAAATCTTCATCTACAATTTCTTTGTTTTCCTCTATCAGCTTCTTAACATTCCACTTACATATTTTGTATTCTTCCCTCCTTTACTCAACTTCCACCAGTACATTCCTATTTAGCAATCTACCATATGCCTTTTTCTTCTCTTCCACAGCATTTCTGATCTCTCCTATCCACCATGCATTGCCCTTTTTATTCCTGTATCTCATTACCTTGTATCCAACTACTGATTCTACAACCTTTAGTAGTGTTTCTCTAAACATTTTAAACACCTCGTTCACACTTAAGTGCATTCCTACATTTACTGTGCTTCCCTCTAAGGTTCAGTTACCTTCCTTTCATACTCCTCCCTGTATTTTTCCTGATTCATCCTCTCGCTTGCCAACACTTTTACCTCATCATTCCTCCTTACACCATACTTCCACCTCTCCCTGATCCTCATCCCCACAAGGACAGCAAAATGATCAGTAAAGACCCAAGTACACATCCCTGGGGATTTCACTGGTAATGAGTGACCATGGTGATGATTCCCCATTCATTACAACTCTCGGCATCTTATCACATTACTAGGCTAGGCTTCTGTCCAATTTCCCATGCAACCAGTAATCCCCTAGGCCTGAACCAGCCTTCTGTCCAATTTCCTATGCAACCAGTAATCCCCTAGGCCTGGACTTTGTGCATCAATTTGGTATGGGGAACTTTGTCAAATGCTTTCTGGAGGTCCAGAAATATTATATCTATTGCTTTTGTCTTCTCATGGGTATTGAATGATTTATGATAAAATTCAAGTTGGTTTGTTAGGCATGATCTGCACCTTGTAAAACCATGCTGTGCATTATCAATCAGGCTGTTATTCCAGATGGGCTACAATTTTATCTCTGATAATCAACTGTAGGAGTTTATATATATTTAATGTGAGGTTAATAGGACGGTAATTCCGAGGCACTTTGCGGCTTCCCTTTTTTGTATATAGGAGTGACATCTGCCAGTCTCCAGTCCTGTGGGACTTTTCCATCCTGGAGATATTTATTGAAAATATTAGATAACACCAATAGGGCAGAAAGAATACTTCCCACGCATTCCTCACGTGTCGTAGAAGGCGACTAAAGGGGATGGGAGCGGGGGGGCTGCAAATCCTCCACTCCTTGTATTTTAACTTTCTAAAAGGGGAAACAGAAGGAGTCATGCGGGGAGTGCTCATCCTCTTTGAAGGCTCAGATTGGGGAGTCTAAATGTGTGTGGATATAACCAAGATGAGAAAAATGGAGAGATAGGTAGTATGTTTGAGGAAATGAACCTGGATGCTTTGGCTCTGAGGAAGAGTGGTTTGGGAATGTCTTGGGAGTAAAGTCAGGGGTTAGTGAGAGTACTAGAGCAAGGGAAGGAGTAGCACTACTCCTGAAACAGGAGTGGTGGGAGTATGTGATAGAGTGTAAGAAAGTAAACTCTAGATTGATATGGGTAAAACTGAAAGTGGATGGAGAGAGATGGGTGATTATTGGTGCATATGCACTTGGGCATGAGAAGAAAGATCATGAGAGGCAAGTGTTTTAGGAGCAGCTGAGTGAGTGTGTTAGTAGTTTTGATGCACGAGACTGGGTTATAGTGATGGGTGATTTGAATGCAAAGGTGAGTAATGTGTGGCACTTGAGGGAATAATTGGTGTACATGGGGTGTTAAGTGTTGTGAATGGAAATGGTGAAGAGCTTGTAGATTTATGTGCTGAAAAAGGACTGGTGATTGGGAATATCTGGTTTGAATGGAGAGATGTACATAAGTATACGTATGTAAGTAGGAGAGATGGCCGGAGAGCGTTATTGGATTACGTGTTAATTGATAGGCATGCGAAAGAGAGACTTTTGGGTGTTAATGTGCTGTGAGGTGCAACTGGAGGGATGTCTAAACATTATCTTGTGGAGACGAAGGTGAAGATGTGTAGAGGTTTTCAGAAAAGAAGAGAGAATGTTGGGGTGAAAAGAGTGGTGAGATTAAGTGAACTTAGGAAGGAGACTTGTGTGAGGAAGTACCAGGAGAGACTGAGTACAGCATGGAAAAAGGTGAGAACAAAGGACGTAAGGGGAGTGGGGGAGGAATGGGATGTATTTAGGGAAGCAGTGGTGGCTTGCACAAAAGATGCTCATGGCATCAGAAGCGTGGGAGGTGGGCAGATTAGAAAGGGTAGTGAGTGGTGGGATGAAGAAGTAAGATTATTAGTGAAAGAGAAGAGAGAGGCATTTGGGCGATCAGGGAAATAATGCAAATGAGTGGGAGATGTATAAAAGAAAGAGGCAGGAGGTCAAGAGAAAGGTGCTAGAGGTGAAAAAGAGGGTAAATGAGAGTTGGGGTGAGAGAGTCATTAAATTTTAGAAAGAATAAAAACATGTTTTGGAAAGAGGTAAATAAAGTGTGTAAGACAAGGGAACAAATGGGAACTTCAGTGAAGGGGACAAATGGGAAGATGAAAACAAATAGTGGTGATGTGAGAAGGAGGTGGAGGGAGTATTTTGAAGGTTTGTTGAATGTGTTTGATGATAGAGTGGCAGATATAGGGTGTTTTGGTCGAGGTGGTGTGCAAAGTGAAGGGGTTAGGGAGAATGATTTGGTAAACAGAGAAGAGGTAGTAAAAGCTTTGCAGAAGATGAAAGCCGGCAAGGCAGTGGGTTTGGATGGTATTGCAGTGGAATTTATTAAAAAAGGGGATGACTGCATTGTTAACTGGTTGGTAAGGTTATTTAATGTATGTATGACTCATGGTGAGGTGCCTGAGAACTGGTGGAATGCTTGTATAGTGCCATTGTACAAAGGCAAAGGGGATGAAAGTGAGTGCTCAACTTACAGAGGTATAAGTTTTTTGAGTATTCCTAGGAAATTATATGGGAGGGTATTGATTGAGAGGGTGAAGGCATGCACAGAGCATCAGATTGGGGAAGAGCAGTGTGGTTTCAGAAGTGGTAGAGGATGTGTGGATCAGGTGTTTGCTTTGAAGAATGTATGTGAGAAATACTTAGAAAAGCAAATGAATTTGTATGTAGCATTTATGGATCTGGAGAAGGCATATGATAGAGTTGATAGAGATGCTCTGTGGAAGGTATTAAGAATATATGGTGTGGGAGGAAAGTTGTTAGAAGCAGTGAAAAGTTTCTATCGAGGATGTAAGGCATGTGTATGTGTAGGAAGAGAGGATAGTGATTGGTTCTCAGTGAATGTAGGTTTGCAGCAGGGGTGTGTGATGTCTCCATGGTTGTTTAATTTGTTTATGGATGGGGTTGTTAGGGAGGTTGTTAGGGAGGGCAAGTATGCAGTCTGTTGGGGATGAGAGAGCTTGGGAAGTGAGTCAGTTGTTGTTCGCTGATAATACAGTGCTGGTGGCTGATTCATGTGAGAAACTGCAGAAGCTGGTGACTGAGTTTGGTAAAGTGTGTGAAAGAAGAAAGTTAAGAGTAAATGTGAATAAGAGCAAGGTTATTAGGTACAGTAGGGTTGAGGGTCAAGTCAATTGGGAGGTAAGTTTGAATGGAGAAAAACTGGAGGAAGTAAGGTGTTTTAGATATCTGGGAGTGGATCTGGCAGCGGATGGAACCATGGAAGCGGAAGTAAATCATAGGGTGGGGGAGGGGGCGAAAATCCTGGGAGCGTTGAAGAATGTGTGGAAGTCGAGAACATTATCTCGGAAAGCAAAAATGGGTATGTTTGAAGGAATAGTGGTTCCAACAATGTTGTATGGTTGCAAGGCATGGGCTATGGATAGAGTTGTGCGCAGGAGGGTAGATGTGCTGGAAATGAGATGTTTGAGGACAATATGTGGTATGAGGTGGTTTGATCGAGTAAGTAATGTAAAGATAAGAGAGGTGTGGAAATAAAAAGAGTGTGGTTGAGAGAGCAGAAGAGGGTGTTTTGAAATGGTTTGGGCACATGGAGAGAATGAGTGAGGAAAGATTGACCAAGAGGATACATGTGTCGGAGGTGGAGGGAACGAGGAGAAGTGGGAGACCAAATTGGAGGTGGAAATGCTCCGTACATGCCTTCACCCTCTCAATCAATACCCTCCCATATAATTTACCAGGAATACTCAACAAACTTATACCTCTGTAATTTGAGCAATCACTCTTATCCCCTTTGCCTTTGTACAATGGCACTATGCAAGCATTCCGCCAATCCTCAGGCACCTCGCCATGAATCAAACATACATTAAATAACCTTACCAACCAGTCAACAATACAGTCACCCCCTTTTTTAATAAATTCCACTGCAATACCATCCAAACCTGCAGCCTTGCCGGCTTTCATCTTCCGCAATGCTTTTACTACTACTTCTCTGTTTACCTAATCATTTTCCCTAACCCTCTCACTTTGCACACCACCTCGACCAAAACACCCTATATCTGCCACTCTATAATCAAACACATTCAACAAACCTTCAAAATACTCACTCCATCTCCTTCTCACATCACCACTACTTGTTATCACCTCCCCATTAACCCCCTTCACTGAAGTTCCCATTGGCTCCCTTGTCTTACGCACTTTATTCACCTCCTTCCAGAACATGTTTTTATTCTCCCTAAAATTTAATGATACTCTCTCACCCCAACTCTCATTTGCCCTCTTTTTCACCTCTTGCACCTTTCTCTTGACCTCCTGTCTCTTTCTTTTATACATCTCCCACTCATTTGCATTTTTTCCCTGCAAAAATCGTCCAAATGCCTCTCTCTTCTCTTTCACTAATACTCTTACTTCTTCATCCCACCACTCACTACCCTTTCTAATCAACCCACCTCCCACACTTCTCATGCCACAAGCATCTTTTGCGCAAGCCATCACTGCTTCCCTAAATACATCCCATTCCTCCCCCACTCCCCTTACGTCTTTCTTCTCACCTTTTTCCATTCTGTACTAAGTCTCTCCTGGTACTTCCTCACACAAGTCTCCTTCCCAAGCTCACTTACTCTCACCACCCTCTTCACCCCAACATTCTCTCTTCTTTTCTGAAAACCCATACAAATCTTCACCTTCACCTCCACAAGATAATGATCACACATCCCTCCAGTTGCGCCTCTCAGCACATTAACATCCAAAAGTCTCTCTTTTGCACGCTTGTCAATTAACACATAATCCAATAATGGTCTCTGGCCATCTCTCCTACTTACATACGTATACTTACGTATATCTCCCTTTTTAAACCAGGTATTCCCAATCACCAGTCCTTTTTCAGCACATAAATCTACAAGCTCTTCACCATTTCCATTTACAACACTGAACACCCCATGTATACCAATTATTCCCTCAGCTGCCACATTACTCACCTTTGCATTCAATTCACCCATCACTATAACCCGGTCTTTTGCATCAAAACCACTAACACACTCATTCAGCTGCTCCTAACACACTTGCCTCTCATGATCTTTCTTCTCATGCCCAGGTGCATATGCACTAATAATCACCCATCTTTCTCCATCAACTTTCAGTTTTACCCATATTAATCGAGAATTTACTTTCTTACATTCTATCATATACTCCCACAACTCCTGTTTCAGGAGTAGTGCTACTCCTTCCCTTGCTCTTGTCCTCTCACTAATCCCTGACTTTACTCCCAAGACATTCCCAAACCACTCTTCCCCTTTACCCTTGAGCTTCGTTTCACTCAAAGCGAAAATATCCAGGTTCCTTTCCTCAAACATACTACGTATCTCTCCTTTTTTCACATCTTGGTTACATCCACACACATTTAGACACCCCAATCTGAGCCTACGAGGAGGATGAGTACTCCCCACGTGACTCCTTCTTCTGTTTCCCATTTTAGAAAGTTGAAATACAAGGAGGGGAGGATTTCTGGCCCCCCGCGCCCGTCCCCTCTAGTCGCCTTCTACGACACGTGAGGAATGTGTGGGAAGTATTCTTTCTCCCCTACCTCCAGGGATAATGTATAATATATATATATATATATATTTTTTTTTTTTTTTTTTTTTTTTTTATACTTTGTCGCTGTCTCCCGCGTTTGCGAGGTAGCGCAAGGAAACAGACGAAAGAAATGGCCCAACCCCCCCCCATACACATGTACATACACACGTCCACACACGCAAATATACATACCTACACAGCTTTCCATGGTTTACCCCAGACGCTTCACATGCCTTGATTCAATCCACTGACAGCACGTCAACCCCTGTATACCACATCGCTCCAATTCACTCTATTCCTTGCCCTCCTTTCACCCTCCTGCATGTTCAGGCCCCGATCACACAAAATCCTTTTCACTCCATCTTTCCACCTCCAATTTGGTCTCCCTCTTCTCCTCGTTCCCTCCACCTCCGACACATATATCCTCTTGGTCAATCTTTCCTCACTCATTCTCTCCATGTGCCCAAACCACTTCAAAACACCCTCTTCTGCTCTCTCAACCACGCTCTTTTTATTTCCACACATCTCTCTTACCCTTACGTTACTTACTCGATCAAACCACCTCACACCACACATTGTCCTCAAACATCTCATTTCCAGCACATCCATCCTCCTACGCACAACTCTATCCATAGCCCACGCCTCGCAACCATACAACATTGTTGGAACTACTATTCCTTCAAACATACCCATTTTTGCTTTCCGGGATAATGTTCTCGACTTCCACACATTTTTCAAGGCTCCCAAAATTTTCGCCCCCTCCCCCACCCTATGATCCACTTCCGCTTCCATGGTTCCATCCGCTGACAGATCCACTCCCAGATATCTAAAACACTTCACTTCCTCCAGCCTCTCACCATTCAAACTCACCTCCCAATTGACTTGACCCTCAACCCTACTGTACCTAATAACCTTGCTCTTATTGACATTTACTCTTAACTTTCTTCTTCCACACACTTTACCAAACTCCGTCACCAGCTTCTGCAGTTTCTCACATGAATCCGCCACCAGCGCTGTATCATCAGCGAACAACAACTGACTCACTTCCCAAGCTCTCTCATCCCCAACAGACTTCATACTTGCCCCTCTTTCCAAAACTCTTGCATTTACCTCCCTAACAACCCCATCCATAAACAAATTAAACAACCATGGAGACATCACACACCCCTGCCGCAAACCTACATTCACTGAGAACCAATCACTTTCCTCTCTTCCTACACGTACACATGCCTTACATCCTCGATAAAAACTTTTCACTGCTTCTAACAACTTTCCTCCCACACCATATATTCTTAATACCTTCCACAGAGCATCTCTATCAACTCTATCATATGCCTTCTCCAGATCCATAAATGCTACATACAAATCCATTTGCTTTTCTAAGTATTTCTCACATACATTCTTCAAAGCAAACACCTGATCCACACATCCTCTACCACTTCTGAAACCACACTGCTCTTCCCCAATCTGATGCTCTGTACATGCCTTCACCCTCTCAATCAATACCCTCCCATATAATTTACCAGGAATACTCAACAAACTTATACCTCTGTAATTTGAGCACTCACTCTTATCCCCTTTGCCTTTGTACAATGGCACTATGCAAGCATTCCGCCAATCCTCAGGCACCTCACCATGAGTCATACATACATTAAATAACCTTACCAACCAGTCAACAATACAGTCACCCCCTTTTTTAATAAATTTGGATATATATATATATATATATATATATATATATATATATATATATATATATATATATATATATATATATTATATGGGAGGGTATAGGAGGGTATTGATTGAGAGGGTGAAGGCATGTACAGAGCATCAGATTGGGGAAGAGCAGTGTGGTTTCAGAAGTGGTAGAGGATGTGTGGATCAGGTGTTTGCTTTGAAGAATGTATGTGAGAAATACTTAGAAAAGCAAATGGATTTGTATGTAGCATTTATGGATCTGGAGAAGGCATATGATAGAGTTGATAGAGATGCTCTGTTGAAGGTATTAAGAATATATGGTGTGGGAGGAAAGTTGTTAGAAGCAGTGAAAAGTTTTTATCGAGGATGTAAGGCATGTGTACGTGTAGGAAGAGAGGAAAGTGATTGGTTCTCAGTGAATGTAGGTTTGCGGAAGGGGTGTGTGATGTCTCCATGGTTGTTTAATTTGTTTATGGATGGGGTTGTTAGGGAGGTAAATGCAAGAGTTTTGGAAAGAGGGGCAAGTATGAAGTCTGTTGGGGATGAGAGAGCTTGGGAAGTGAGTCAGTTGTTGTTCGCTGATGATACAGCGCTGGTGGCTGATTCATGTGAGAAACTGCAGAAGCTGGTGACTGAGTTTGGAAAAGTGTGTGGAAGAAGAAAGTTAAGAGTAAATGTGAATAAGAGCAAGGTTATTAGGTACAGTAGGGTTGAGGGTCAAGTCAATTGGGAGGTGAGTTTGAATGGAGAAAAACTGGAGGAAGTGAAGTGTTTTAGATTTCTGGGAGTGGATCTGGCAGCGGATGGAACCATGGAAGCGGAAGTGGATCATAGGGTGGGGGAGGGGGCGAAAATCCTGGGGGCCTTGAAGAATGTGTGGAAGTCGAGAACATTATCTCGGAAAGCAAAAATGGGTATGTTTGAAGGAATAGTGGTTCCAACAATGTTGTATGGTTGCGAGGCGTGGGCTGTGGATAGAGTTGTGCGCAGGAGGATGGATGTGCTGGAAATGAGATGTTTGAGGACAATGTGTGGTGTGAGGTGGTTTGATCGAGTGAGTAACGTAAGGGTAAGAGAGATGTGTGGAAATAAAAAGAGCGTGGTTGAGAGAGCAGAAGAGGGTGTTTTGAAGTGGTTTGGGCACATGTAGAGGATGAGTGAGGAAAGATTGACCAAGAGGATATATGTGTCGGAGGTGGAGGGAACAAGGAGAAGAGGGAGACCAAATTGGAGGTGGAAAGATGGAGTGAAAAAGATTTTGTGTGATCGGGGCCTGAACATGCAGGAGGGTGAAAGGAGGGCAAGGAATAGAGTGAATTAGAGCGATGTGGTATACCGGGGTTGACGTGCTGTCAGTGGATTGAATCAAGGCATGTGAAGCGTCTGGGGTAAACCATGGAAAGCTGTGTAGGTATGTATATTTGCGTGTGTGGACGTATGTATATACATGTGTATGGGGGGGGTGGGCCATTTCTTTCGTCTGTTTCCTTGCGCTACCTCGCAAACGCGGGAGACAGCGACAAAGTATAATAAAAATATATATATATATATATATATATATATATATATATATATATATATATATATATATATATATATGGATTTGTATGTAGCATTTGTGGATCTGGAGAAGGCATATGATAGAGTTGATAGAGATGCTCTGTTGAAGGTAATAAGAATATATGGTGTGGGAGGCAAGTTGTTAGAAGCAGTGAAAAGTTTTTATCGAGGATGTATGGCATGTGTACGTGTAGGAAGAGAGGAAAGTGATTGGTTCTCAGTGAATGTAGGTTTGCGGCAGTGGTGTGTGATGTCTCCATGGTTGTTTAATTTGTTTATGGATGGGGTTGTTAGGGAGGTAAATGCAAGAGTTTTGAAAAGAGGGGCAAGTATGAAGTCTGTTGGGGATGAGAGAGCTTGGGAAGTGAGTCAGTTGTTGTTCGCTGATGATACAGCGCTGGTGGCTGATTCATGTGAGAAACTGCAGAAGCTGGTGACTGAGTTTGGTAAAGTGTGTGAAAGAAGAAAGTTAAGAGTAAATGTGAAGAAGAGCAAGGTTATTAGGTACAGTAGGGTTGAGGGTCAAGTCAATTGGGAGGTGAGTTTGAATGGAGAAAAACTGGAGGAAGTGAAGTGTTTTAGATATCTGGGAGTGGATCTGGCAGCGGATGGAACCATGGAACCGTGGTGGATCATAGGGTGGGGGAGGGGGCGAAAATTCTGGGAGCCTTGAAGAATGTGTGGAAGTCGAGAACATTATCTCGGAAAGCAAAAATGGGTATGTTTGAAGGAATAGTGGTTCCAACAATGTTGTATGGTTGCGAGGCGTGGGCTATGGATAGAGTTGTGCGCAGGAGGATGGATGTGCTGGAAATGAGATGTTTGAGGACAATGTGTGGTGTGAGGTGGTTTGATCGAGTAAGTAACGTAAGGGTAAGGGAGATGTGTGGAAATAAAAAGAGCGTGGTTGAGAGAGCAGTAGAGGGTGTTTTGAAATGGTTTGGGCACATGGAGAGAATGAGTGAGGAAAGATTGACCAAGAGGATATATGTGTCGGAGGTGGAGGGAACGAGGAGAAGAGGGAGACCAAATTGGAGGTGGAAAGATGGCGTGAAAAAGATTTTGTGTGATCGGGGCCTGAATATGCAGGAGGGTGAAAGGAGGGCAAGGAATAGAGTGAATTGGAGCGATGTGGTATACCGGGGTTGACGTGCTGTCAGTGGATTGAATCGGGGCATGTGAGGCGTCTGGGGTAAACCATGGAGGGCTGTGTAGGTATGTATATTTGCGTGTGTGGACGTATGTATATACATGTGTATGGGGGTGGGTTGGGCCATTTCTTTCGTCTGTTTCCTTGCGCTAACTCGCAAACGCGGGAGACAGCGAAAAAAAAAAAAAAAAAAAAAATATATATATATATATATATATATATATATATATATATATATATATATATATATATATATATATATATTCTTTCACCCCTATCCCCAGGGATAATATATATATATATATATATATATATATATATATATATATATATATATATATATATATACACATACACATACATACGCACATATACACACACACACACATACATATATATACATATGAAAAATGTAAGAAACAATTTAGAAAACTGAAACTTCTAGCTTGAAATGAAATGAAAAAATGAATGTCACATAATGGTTCAACCTCTGGCTATGGAAAAAGGAAATGTATAATTTATTTACACATACGTCAATAGTAGTTCTCATCAATTTAACCACTGTATCAATAAGCTTCAATGTCTAAGCTACATTTTTTCCAATTTCACTATTTTCTTGTCAAAGCACCATGTATGAAAACTATCACTCCAGTAACACAACTATAAACATTTACTTCCCCTTTAAAAAAGTTCTGGGGAAGTCTGTCTCGATACACTGCGGGACACTCTACCACCTGGCGAGGTTTGTTTGGCAATGGTTCTTGATTCACAAACGTAGTAGCATCACTGGTGGGCCAAGGTAGTTTCGTTGGCGAAGAGGAGCTCATGAAACATGTCGGAAAGCATGCCACTGCAGGCAGGAGTGAAGGCTGATGCTGGGGAAGAGCAGTGTGGTTTCAGAAGTGGTAGAGGATGTGTGGATCAGGTGTTTGCTTTGAAGAATGTATGTGAGAAATACTTAGAAAAGCAAATGGATTTGTATGTAGCATTTATGGATCTGGAGAAGGCATATGATAGAGTTGATAGAGATGCTCTGTGGAAGGTATTAAGAATATATGGTGTGGGAGGCAAGTTGTTAGAAGCAGTGAAAAGTTTTTATCGAGGATGTAAGGCATGTGTACGTGTAGGAAGAGAGGAAAGTGATTGGTTCTCAGTGAATGTAGGTTTGCGGCAGGGGTGTGTGATGTCTCCATGTTTGTTTAATTTGTTTATGGATGGGGTTGTTAGGGAGGTGAATGCAAGAGTTTTGGAAAGAGGGGCAAGTATGAAGTCTGTTGTGGATGAGAGAGCTTGGGAAGTGAGTCAGTTGTTGTTCGCTGATGATACAGCGCTGGTGGCTGATTCATGTGAGAAACTGCAGAAGCTGGTGACTGAGTTTGGTAAAGTGTGTGAAAGAAGAAAGTTAAGAGTAAATGTGAATAAGAGCAAGGTTATTAGGTACAGTAGGGTTGAGGGTCAAGTCAATTGGGAGGTGAGTTTGAATGGAGAAAAACTGGAGGAAGTGAAGTGTTTTAGATATCTGGGAGTGGATCTGGCAGCGGATGGAACCATGGAAGCGGAAGTGGATCATAGGGTGGGGGAGGGGGCGAAAATTCTGGGATCCTTGAAGAATGTGTGGAAGTCGAGAACATTATCTCGGAAAGCAAAAATGGGTATGTTTGAAGGAATAGTGGTTCCAACAATGTTGTATTGTTGCGAGGCGTGGGCTATGGATAGAGTTGTGCGCAGGAGGATGGATGTGTTGGAAATGAGATGTTTGAGGACAATGTGTGGTGTGAGGTGGTTTAATCGAGTAAGTAACATAAGGGTAAGAGAGATGTGTGGAAATAAAAAGAGCGTGGTTGAGAGAGCAGAAGAGGGTGTTTTGAAATGGTTTGGGCACATGGAGAGAATGAGTGAGGAAAGATTGACCAGGAGGATATATGTGTCGGAGGTGGAGGGAACGAGGAGAAGAGGGAGACCAAACTGGAGGTGGAAAGATGGAGTGAAAAAGATTTTGTGTGATCGGGGCCTGAACATGCAGGAGGGTGAAAGGAGGGCAAGGGATAGAGTGAATTGGAGCGATGTGGTATACCGGGGTTGACGTGCTGTCAGTGGATTGAATCAAGGCATGTGAAGCGTCTGGGGTAAACCGTGGAAAGCTGTGTAGGTATGTATATTTGCGTGTGTGGACGTATGTATATACATGTGTATGGGGGTGGGTTGGGCCATTTCTTTCGTCTGTTTCCTTGCGCTACCTCGCAAACGCGGGAGACAGCGACAAAGCAAAAAAAAAGAAAAAAAAAATATATATGTATATATATATATATTGGGAGGTAAGTTTGAATAGAGAAAAACTGGAGGAAGTAAAGTGTTTTAGATATCTGGGAGTGGATCTGGCAGCGGATGGAACCATGGAAGCGGAAGTGGATCATAGGGTGGGGGAGGGGGCGAAAATCCTGGGAGCGTTGAAGAATGTGAGGAAGTCGAGAGCATTATCTCGGAAAGCAAAAATGGTTATGTTTGAAGGAATAGTGGTTCCAACAATGTTGTATGGTTGCGAGGCGTGGGCTATGGACAGAGTTGTGCACAGGAGGATGGATGTGCTGGAAATGAGATGTTTCAGGACAATGTGTGGTGTGAGGTGGTTTGATCGAGTAAGTAACATAAGGGTAAGAGAGATGTGTGGAAATAAAAAGAGTGTGGTTGAGAGAGCAGAAGAGGGTGTTTTGAAATGGTTTGGGCACATGGAGAGAATGAGTGAGGAAAGATTGACCAAGAGGATAAATGTGTCGGAAGTGGAGGGAACGAGGAGAAGTGGGAGACCAAATTGGAGGTGGAAAGATGGAGTGAAAAAGATTTTGTGTGATCGGGGCCTGAGCATGCAGGAGGGTGAAAGGAGAGCAAGAAATAGAGTGAATTGGATCGATGTGGTATACCGGGGTTGATGTGCTGTCAGTGGATTGAATCAGGGCATGTGAAGCGTCTGGGGTAAACCATGGAAAGCTGTGTAGGTATGTATATTTGCGTGTGTGGACGTATATATATACATGTGTATGGGGGTGGGTTGGGCCATTTCGTTCGTCTGTTTCCTTGCGCTAACTCGCAAACGCGGGAGACAGCATTGGGTAAAGTGTGTGAAAGAAGAAAGTTAAGAGTAAATGTGAATAAGAGCAAGGTTATTAGGTACAGTAGGGTTGAGGGTCAAGTCAATTGGGAGGTGAGTTTGAATGGAGAAAAACTGGAGGAAGTTAAGTGTTTTAGATATCTGGGAGTGGATCTGGCAGTGGATGGAACCATGGAAGCGGAAGTGGATCATAGGGTGGGGGAGGGGGCGAAAATTCTGGGAGCCTTGAAGAATGTGTGGAAGTCGAAAACATTATCTCGGAAAGCAAAAATGGGTATGTTTGAAGGAATAGTGGTTCCAACAATGTTGTATGGTTGCGAGGAGTGGGCTATGGATAGAGTTGTGCGCAGGAGGATGGATGTGCTGGAAATGAGATGTTTGAGGACAATGTGTGGTGTGAGGTGGTTTGATCGAGTAAGTAACGTAAGGGTAAGAGAGATGTGTGGAAATAAAAAGAGCGTGGTTGAGAGAGCAGAAGAGGGTGTTTTGAAATGGTTTGGGCACATGGAGAGAATGCGTGAGGAAAGATTGACCAAGAGGATATATGTGTCGGAGGTGGAGGGAACGAGGAGAAGAGGAAGACCAAATTGGAGGTGGAAAGATGAAGTGAAAAAGATTGTGTGTGATCGGGGCCTGAACATGCAGGAGGGTGAAAGGAGGGCAAGGAATAGAGTGAATTGGAGCGATGTGGTATACCGGGGTTGACGTGCTGTCAGTGGATGGAATCAAGGCATGTGAAGCGTCTGGGGTAAACCATGGAAAGCTGTGTAGGTATGTGTATTTGCGTGTGTGGACATATGTATATACATATGTATGGGGGTGGGTTGGGCCATTTCTTTCGTCTGTTTCCTTGCGCTAATATATATATATATATGTATATATATATATATATATATATATATATATATATATATATATATATATATATATGTCTCCATGGTTGTTTAATTTGTTTATGGATGGGGTTGTTGGGGAGGTGAATGCAAGAGTTTTGGAAAGAGGGGCAAGTATGAGGTCTGTTGTGGATGAGAGAGCTTGGGAAGTGGGTCAGTTGTTGTTCGCTGATGATACAGCGCTGGTGGCTGATTCATGTGAGAAACTGCAGAAGCTGGTGAATGAGTTTGGTAAAGTGTGTGAAAGAAGAAAGTTAAGAGTAAATGTGAATAAGAACAAGGTTATTAGGTACAGTAGGGTTGAGGGTCAAGTCAATTGGGAGGTAAGATTGAATGGATAAAAACTGGAGGAAGTGAAGTGTTTTAGATATCTGGGAGTGGATCTGGCAGTGGATGGAACCATGGAAGCAGAAGTGAATCATAGGGTGGGGGAGGGGTTGAAAATCCTGGGAGCATTGAAGAATGTGTGGAAGTCGAGAACGTTATCTCGGAAAGCACAAATGGGTACGTTTGAAGGAATAGTGGTTCCAACAATGTTGTATGGTTGCGAGGCGTGGGCTATGGATAGAGTTGTGCGCAGGAGGGTGGATGTGCTGGAAATTAGATGTTTGAGGACAATGTGTGTTGTGAGGTGGTTTGATCGAGTAAGTAATGTAAGAGTAAGAGAGATGTGTGGAAATAAAAAGAGCGTGGTTGAGAGAGCAGAAGAGGGTGTTTTGAAATGGTATGGGCACATGGAGAGAATGAGTGAGGAAAGATTGACCAAGAGGATATATGTGTTGGAGGTGGAGGGAACGAGGAGAAGTGGGAGACCAAATTGGAGGTGGAAAGATGCAGTGAAAAAGATTCTGAGTGATCGGGGCCTGAACATGCAGGAGGGTGAAAGGCGGCCAAGGAATAGAGTGAATTGGATCGATGTGGTATTCCGGGGTTGACGTGCTGTCAGTGGATTGAATCAGGGCATGTGAAGCGTCTAGGGTAAACCATGGAAAGTTGTGTGGGGCCTGGATGTGGAAAGGGAGCTGTGGCTTCGGGCATTATTGCATGACAGCTGGAGACTGAGTGTGAACGAATGGGGCCTTTGTTATCTTTTCCTAGCGCTACCTCACACACATGAGGGGGGAGGGGGATGGTATTCCCTATGTGGCGAGGTGGCGAGGGGAATGAATAAAGGCAGACAGTGTGAATTGTGTGCATGGGTATATATGTATGTGTCTGTGTGTGTATATATATGTGTACATTGAGATGTATAGGTATGTATATTTGCGTGTGTGGACGTGTGTGTATATACGTGTGTATGGGGGTGGTTTGGGCCATTTCTTTCTTCTGTTTCCTTGCGCTACCTCGAAAATGCGGGAGACAGCGACAAAGCAAAATAAATATAAAAATAAATATATATATATATATATATATATATATATATATATATATATATATATATATATATATATATATGGGAGTAAAGTTAGGGGTTAGTGAGAGGACAAGAGTAAGGGAAGGAGTAGCAGTACTCCTGAAACAGGAGTTGTGGGAGTATGTGATAGAATGTAAGAAAGTAAATTCTCGATTAATATGGGTAAAACTGAAAGTTGATGGAGAGAGATGGGTGATTATTGGTGCATATGCACCTGGGCATGAGAAGAAAGATCATGATAGGCAAGTGTTTTGGGAGTAGCTGAATGAGTGTGTTAGTGGTTTTGATGCACGAGACCAGGTTATAGTGATGGGTGATTTGAATGCAAAATTGAGTAATGTGGTAGTTGAGGGAATAATTGGTATACATGGGGTGTTCAGTGTTGTAAATGGAAATGGTGAAGAGCTTGTAGATTTATGTGCTGAAAAAGGACTGGTGATTGAAAATACCTGGTTTAAAAAGTGAGATATACATAAGTATACGTATGTAAGTAGGAGAGATGGCCAGAGAGCGTTATTGGATTATGTGTTAATTGACAGGCTTTTGGATGTTAATGTGCTGAGAGGTGCAATTGGAGGGATGTCTGATCATTATCTTGTGGAGGCTAAGGTGAAGATTTGTATGGGTTTTCAGAAAAGAAGAGTGAATGTTGGGGTGAAGAGGGTGGTGAGAGTAAGTGAGCTTGGGAAGGAGACTTGTGTGAGGAAGTACCAGGAGAGATTGAGTACAGAATGGAAAAAGGTGAGAACAATGGAAGTAAGGGGAGTGGGGGAGGAATGGGATGTATTTAGGGAATCAGTGATGGATTGCGCAAAAGATGCTTGTGGCATGAGAAGCATGGGAGGTGGGTTGATTAGAAAGGGTAGTGAGTGGTGGGATGAAGAAGTAAGATTATTAGTGAAAGAGAAGAGAGAGGCATTTGGACAATTTTTGCTGGGAAAAAATGAAATTGAGTGGGAGATGTATAAAAGAAAGAGACAGGAGGTCAAGAGAAAGGTGCAAGAGGTGAAAAAGAGGGCAAATGAGAGTTGGGGTGAGAGAGTATCATTAGATTTTAGGGAGAATAAAAAGATGTTCTGGAAGGAGGTAAATAAAGTGCGTAAGACAAGGGAGCCAATGGGAACTTCAGTGAAGGGCGCTAATGGGGAGGTGATAACAAGTAGTGGTGATGTGAGAAGGAGATGGAGTGAGTATTTTGAAGGTTTGTTGAATGTGTTTGATGATAGAGTGGCAGATATAGGGTGTTTTGGTCGAGGTGGTGTGCAAAGTGAGAGGGTTAGGGAAAATGATTTGGTAAACAGAGAAGAGGTAGTAAAAGCTTTGCGGAAGATGAAAGCCAGCAAGGCAGCAGGTTTGGATGGTATTGCAGTGGAATTTATTAAAAAAGGGGTGACTGTATTGTTGACTGGTTGGTAAGGTTATTTAATGTATGTATGACTAATAGTGAGGTGCCTGAGGATTGGCGGAAAGCTTGCATAGTGCCATTGTACAAAGGCAAAGGGGATAAGAGTGAGTGCTTAAATTACAGAGGTATAAGTTTGTTGAGTATTCCTGGTAAATTATATGGGAGGGTATTGATTGAGAGGGTGAAGGCATGTACAGAGCATCAGATTGGGGAAGAGCAGTGTGGTTTCAGAAGTGGTAGAGGATGTGTGGATCAGGTGTTTGCTTTGAAGAATGTATGTGAGAAATACTTAGAAAAGCAAATGGATTTGTATGTAGCATTTATGGATCTGGAGAAGGCATATGATAGAGTTGATAGAGATGCTCTGTGGAAGGTATTAAGAATATATGGTGTGGGAAGCAAGTTGTTAGAAGCAGTGAAAAGTTTTTATCGAGGATGTAAGGCATGTGTACGTGTAGGAAGAGAGGAAAGTGATTGGTTCTCAGTGAATGTAGGTTTGCGGCAGGGGTGTGTGATGTCTCCATGGTTGTTTAATTTGTTTATGGATGGGGTTGTTAGGGAGGTAAATGCAAGAGTTTTGGAAAGAGGGGCAAGTATGAAGTCTGTTGGGGATGAGAGAGCTTGGGAAGTGAGTCAGTTGCTGTTCGCTGATGATACAGCGCTGGTGGCTGATTCATGTGAGAAACTGCAGAAGCTGGTGACTGAGTTCGGTAAAGTGTGTGGAAGAAGAAAGTTAAGAGTAAATGTGAATAAGAGCAAGGTTATTAGGTACAGTAGGGTTGAGGGTCAAGTCAATTGGGAGGTGAGTTTGAATGGAGAAAAACTGGAGGAAGTGAAGTGTTTTAGATATCTGGGAGTGGATCTGGCAGCGGATGGAACCATGGTAGTGGAAGTGGATCATAGGGTGGGGGAGGGGGCGAAAATTCTGGGGGCCTTGAAGAATGTGTGGAAGTCGAGAACATTATCTCGGAAAGCAAAAATGGGTATGTTTGAAGGAATAGTGGTTCCAACAATGTTGTATGGTTGCGAGGCGTGGGCTATGGATAGAGTTGTGCGCAGGAGGATGGATGTGCTGGAAATGAGATGTTTGAGGACAATGTGTGGTGTGAGGTGGTTTGATCGAGTGAGTAACGTAAGGGTAAGAGAGATGTGTGGAAATAAAAAGAGTGTGGTTGAGAGAGCAGAAGAGGGTGTTTTGAAGTGGTTTGGGCACATGGAGAGAATGAGTGAGGAAAGATTGACCAAGAGGATATATGTGTCGGAGGTGGAGGGAACGAGGAGAAGAGGGAGACCAAATTGGAGGTGGAAAGATGGAGTGAAAAAGATTTTGTGTGATCGGGGCCTGAACATGCAGGAGGGTGAAAGGAGGGCAAGGAATAGAGTGAATTGGAGTGATGTGGAATACCGGCGTTGACGTGCTGTCAGTGGATTGAATCAAGGCATGTGAAGCGTCTGGGGTAAACCATGGAAAGCTGTGTAGGTATGTATATTTGCGTGTGTGGACGTATGTATATACATGTGTATGGGGGGGGGTTGGGCCATTTCTTTCGTCTGTTTCCTTGCGCTACCTCGCAAACGCGGGAGACAGCGACAAAGTATAATAAAAAAATAAAAAATATAATATATATATATATATATATATATATATATATATATATATATATATATATATATATATATATATATATATATATATATATATATATATATATATATATATATATATATATATATATTATTTACTTATATTTATTTTGCTTTGTCGCTGTCTCCCGCGCCTGCGAGGCAGCGCAAGGAAACAGACGAAAGAAATGGCCCAACCCACCCCCATACACATGTATATACACACACGTCCACACACGCAAAAATACATACCTATACATCTCAATGCACACATATATATACGCACACAGACACATACATATATACCCATGCACACAATTCACACTGTCTGCCTTTATTCATTCCCATCGCCACCTCGCCACACATGGAATACCATCCCCCTCCCCCCTCATGTGTGCGAGGTAGCACTAGGAAAAGACAACAAAGGCCCCATTCGTTCACACTCAGTCTCTAGCTGTCATGCAATAATGCCCGAAACCACAGCTCCCTTTCCACATCCAGATCCCACACTACTTTCCATGGTTTACCCCAGATGCTTCACATGCCCTGATTCAATCCACTGACAGCACGTCAACCCCGGTATACCACATCGATCCAATTCACTCTATTCCTTGCCCGCCTTTCACCCTCTTGCATGTTCATGCCCCGATCACTCAAAATCTTTTTCACTGCATCTTTCCACCTCCAATTTGGTCTCCCACTTCTCCTCGTTCCCTCCACCTCCGACACATATATCCTCTTAATCAATCTTTCCTCACTCATTCTCTCCATGTTTTTTTTTTTTTTTTTTTTATACTTTGTCGCTGTCTCCCGCGTTTGCGAGGTAGCGCAAGGATACAGACGAAAGAAATGGCCCACCCCCCCCATACACATGTACATACACACGTCCACACACGCAAATATACATACCTACACAGCTTTCCATGGTTTACCCCAGACGCTTCAAATGCCTTGATTCACTCCACTGACAGCACGTCAACCCCTGTATACCACATCGCTCCAATTCACTCTATTCCTTGCCCTCCTTTCACCCTCCTGCATGTTCAGGCCCCGATCACACAAAATCTTTTTCACTCCATCTTTCCACCTCCAATTTGGTCTCCCTCTCCTCCTCGTTCCCTCCACCTCCGACACATATATCCTCTTGGTCAATCTTTCCTCACTCATTCTCTCCATGCGCCCAAACCATTTCAAAACACCCTCTTCTGCTCTCTCAACCACGCTCTTTTTATTTCCACACATCTCTCTTACCCTTACGTTACTTACTCGATCAAACCACCTCACACCACACATTGTCCTCAAACATCTCATTTCCAGCACATCCATCCTCCTGCTTACAACTCTATCCATAGCCCACGCCTCGCAACCATACAACATTGTTGGAACCACTATTCCTTCAAACATACCCATTTTTGCTTTCCGAGATAATGTTCTCGACTTCCACACATTTTTCAAGGCTCCCAAAATTTTCGCCCCCTCCCCCACCCTATGATCCACTTCCGCTTCCATGGTTCCATCCGCTGACAGATCCACTCCCAGATATCTAAAACACTTCACTTCCTCCAGTTTTTCTCCATTCAAACTCACCTCCCATGTACCCAAACCATTTCAAAACACCCTCTTCTGCTCTCTCAACCACGCTCTTTTTATCCACACATCTCTCTTACCCTTACATTACTTGCCTTCACCCTCTCAGTCAATACCCTCCCATATAATTTCCCAGGAATACTCAAAAAACTTATACCTCTGTAATTTGAGCACTCACTCTTATCCTCTTTGCCTTTGTACAATGGCACTATGCACGCATTCCGCCAATCCTCAGGCACCTCACCATGAGTCATACATACATTAAATAACCTTACCAACCAGTCGACAATACAGTCACCCCCTTTTTTAATAAATTCCACTGCAATACCATCCAAACCTGCTGCCATGCCGGCTTTCACCTTCCGCAAAGCTTTCACTACCTCTTCTCTGTTTACCAAATCATTTTCCCTAACCCTCTCACTTTGCACACCACCTCGACCAAAACACCCTATATCTGCCACTCTATCATCAAACACATTCAACAAACCTTCAAAATACTCACTCCATCTCCTTCTCACATCACCACTACTTGTTATCACCTCCCCATTTGCGCCCTTCACTGAAGTTCCCATTTGCTCCCTTGTCTTACGCACTTTATTTACCTCCTTCCAGAACATCTTTTTATTCTCCCTAAAATTTAATGATACTCTCTCACCCCAACTCTCATTTGCCCTTTTTTTCACCTCTTGCACCTTTCTCTTGACCTCCTGTCTCTTTCTTTTATACATCTCCCACTCAATTGCATTTTTTCCCTGCAAAAATCGTCCAAATGCCTCTCTCTTCTCTTTCACTAATACTCTTACTTCTTCATCCCACCACTCACTACCCTTTCTAATCAACCCACCTCCCACTCTTCTCATGCCACAAGCATCTTTTGCGCAATCCATCACTGATTCCCTAAATACATCCCATTCCTCCCCCACTCCCCTTACTTCCATTGTTCTCACCTTTTTCCATTCTGTACTCAGTCTCTCCTGGTACTTCCTCACACAGGTCTCCTTCCCAAGCTCACTTACTCTCACCACCCTCTTCACCCCAACATTCACTCTTCTTTTCTGAAAACCCATACAAATCTTCACCTTAGCCTCCACAAGATAATGATCAGACATCCCTCCAGTTGCACCTCTCAGCACATTAACATCCAAAAGTCTCTCTTTCGCACGTCTGTCAATTAACACGTAATCCAGTAATGCTCTCTGGCCATCTCTCCTACTTACATAAGTATACTTATGTATATCTCGCTTTTTAAACCAGGTATTCCCAATCATCAGTCCTTTTTCAGCACATAAATCTACAAGCTCTTCACCATTTCCATTTACAACACTGAACACCCCATGTATACCAATTATTCCCTCAACTGCCACATTACTCACCTTTGCATTCAAATCACCCATCACTATAACCCGGTCTCATGCATCAAAACCACTAACACACTCATTCAGCTGCTCCCAAAACACTTGCCTCTCATGATCTTTCTTCTCATGCCCAGGTGCATATGCACCAATAATCACCCATCTCTCTCCATCAACTTTCAGTTTTACCCATATTAATCGAGAATTTACTTTCTTACATTCTATCACATACTCCCACAACTCCTGTTTCAGGAGTATTGTTACTCCTTCCCTTGCTCTTGTCCTCTCACTAACCCATGACTTTACTCCCCAGACATTCCCAAACCACTCTTCCCCTTTACCCTTGAGCTTCGTTTCACTCAGAGCCAAAACATCCAGGTTCCTTTCCTCAAACATACTACCTATCTCTCCTTTTTTCACATCTTGGTTACATCCACACACATTTAGGCACCGCACTCTGAGCGTTCGAGGAGGATGAGCACTCCCCGCGTGACTCCTTCTTCTGTTTCCCAATTTAGAAAGTTAATACAAGAAGGGGAGGATTTCTGGCCACCCGCTCCCGTCCCCTCTAGTCGCTTTCTACGACAGGCGAGGAATACGTGGGAAGTATTCTTTCACCCCTATCCCCAGGGATAATATACATATATATATACATATACACATACACACACATACACATACATACGCACATATACACACACACACACACATACATATATATACATATGAAAATGTAAGAAACAATTTAGAAAACTGAAACTTCTAGCTTGAAATGAATTAAAAAATGAATGTCACATAATGGTTCAACCTCTGGCTATGGAAAAAGGAAATGTATAATTTATTTACACAAACGTCAATAGCAGTTCTCATCAATTTAACCACTGTATCAATAAGCTTCAATGTCTAAGCTACATTTTTCTCCAATTTCACTATTTTCTTGTCAAAACACCATGTATGAAAACTATCACTCCAGTAACACAACTATAAACATTTACTTCCCCTTTAAAAAAGTTCTGGGGAAGTCTGTCTCGATACACTGCGGGAATCTCTACCACCTGGCGAGGTTTGTGTTGCAATGGTTCCCGATTTACAAACGTAGTAGCATCACTGGTGGGCCAAGGTAGTTCCGTTTGCGAAGAGGCGCTTTATATGATGTCTTGACACACGATGATCTTAACGAGGTGATGATAGAGGTTAAGTGGAAGTGTTGTTCAGCTATGGGCAATTTCCTTGCCATGCTCGGTTCCATCCCCTCTAAGTCGTCTTCATTTGATGCTGATAGTCCACAGATGACGAGTTCATCTGCACTAACTGCTCATGGAGATTCAACTGCAACTCCATTACGACACCCTGGCTCACAGAAGGGTAGTCAAGAACAGCAGAATGGGAGTACATTCCACTACTGTCCAAATGGCAGGCTTTATCATTGGGTTCTGTTATACCTGCCAACTTGCCATCACCAGCAATATGGAAGTCAGCATCTAAATGTTATGGTCTGACATTCTTCGTTACTTAAATCTCAGAGGAAATATTGCTTCCACAGGAAGTTCGAGAGTACGTGTTTAACCTTCATCTGGTAGACACAGGTGCGATGACGCATTCTCTCTAACTCCTCCTTATTTCTTTTCGATCGGACTCGGAGATAAACGGCCACACCAGCAGATTAAATTAATGCCTCGTAAATCGACAATATATTCATCCCCATGATTTCCTCTAATATCAAGCCAAACTGTCTTGTTCAGTACCCCCGTTGAATGCAGAATATCACTGTATGTGGCCCATTCCTCAATGTACTGCTGAGAACCTAGCATATCAGCATTTTTGGCATCAGTTAAGTCACCAGAAGCAAGGACAACTGCAGGTTTGATAGCTGATACAGTAGAAAAGGAAAACTCTCGAAACTGTGTTGCTCTTGAGGGATCTTGAAAGACACTGAGATGTAGATCAGATATCTGCATAAACCATATAAGATGTTCGGCTTCTGAAGCTAAAGTAATGTGACCTGCACCTCCATGTTTGTTCCCAGTGTCATGTCTCTCATCAGATGGTTCCTTCACATCAACACTTAGAACCCACACCACTTGTCCAACAAGTGAAGCTCCTCCTACAACTAATATGGCCCACACTACAGTTCCTAATGCCACACGCATGACTGTCTCATGGGAGATGAATCATCAGCTGATTCTGATATGGATCGGTCTGTAGTCAGGCAGTTGACTTGCCTGACTCGAGTTGGATCATCAGCTGATCAGGCTATGTAATCGTCCGTAGTCAGCTGGTTTATGTATCATGCACAGTGGATCATCAGCTGCTCTTGTTATGGATCCACATCAGCATCAGCCTCCATGCTGATATATATGTATATATATATATATATATATATATATATATATATATATATATATATATATATATATATCTTTCTTTTCTTTCTTTCAAACTATTCGCCATTTCCCGCATTAGCGAGGTAGCGTTAAGAACAGAGGACTGGGCCTTGAGGGAATACCCTCACCTGGCCCAATTCTCTGTTCCTTCTTTTGGAAAAAAAAAAAAAAAAAAAAAAAAAAAAAAAAAAAAAAAAACGAGAGGGGAGGATTTCCAGCCCCCCGCTCCCTCCCCTTTTAGTCGCCTTCTACGACACGCAGGGAATACGTGGGAAGTATTCTTTCTCCCCTATCCCCAGGGATAAACTAGCGCTGTATCATCAGCAAATAACAACCGACTCACTCCCCATATATATATATATATATATATATATATATATATATATATATATATATATATATATATATATATATTTTTTTTTTTTTTTTTGCTGTCTCCCGTGCTTGCGAGGTAGCGCAAAGAAACAGACGAAAGAAATGGCCTAACCCACCCCCATACACATATATATACATACGTCCACACACGCAAATATACATACCTACACAGCTTTCCATGGTTTACTCCAGACGCTTCACATGCCTTGATTCAATCCACTGACAACACGTCAACCCCGGTATACCACATCGATCCAATTCACTCTATTCCTTGCCCTCCTTTCACCCTCCTGTAAGTTCAGGCCCCGATCACACAAAATCTTTATCACTCCATCTTTCCACCCCCAATTCGGTCTCCCACTTCTCCTCGTTCCCTCCACCTCCGACACATATATCCTCTTGGTCAATCTTTCCTCACTCATTCTCTCCATGTGCCCAAACCATTTCAAAACACCCTCTTCTGCTCTCTCAACCACGCTCTTTTTATTTCCACACATCTCTCTTACCCTTACGTTACTTACACGTCAACCCCGGTATACCACATCGATCCAGTTCACTCTATTCCTTGCCCTCCTTTCACCCTCCTGCATGTTCAGGCCCCAATCACACAAAATCTCTTTCACTCCATCTTTCCACCTCCAATTCGGTCTCCCACTTCTCCTCGTTCCCTCTACCTCCGACACATATATCCTCTTGGTCAATCTTTCCTCACTCATTCTCTCCATGTGCCCAAACCATTTCAAAACACCCTCTTCTGCTCTCTCAACCACGCTTTTTTTATTTCCACACATCTCTCTTACCCTTACATTACTTACTCGATCAAACCACCTCACACATTGTCTTCAAACATCTCATTTCCAGCACATCCATCCTCCTGCGCACAACTCTATCCATATCCCACGCCTCGCAATCATACAACATTGTTGGAACCACTATTCCTTCAAACATACCCATTTTTGCTTTCCGAGATAGTGTTCTCGACTTCCACACATTCTTCAAGGCTCCCAGGATTTTCGCCCCCTCCCCCACCCTATGATCCACTTCCGCTTCCATGGTTCCATCCACTGCCAGATCCACTCCCAGATATCTAAAACACTTTACTTCCTCCAGTTTTTCTCCATTCAAACTTACCTCCCAATTGACTTGACCCTCAACCCTACTGTACCTAATTACCTTGCTCTTATTCACATTTACTCTTAACTTTCTTCTTTCACACACTTTACCAAACTCAGTCACCAGCTTCTGCAGTTTCTCACATGAATCAGCCACCAGCGCTGTATCATCAGCGAACAACAACTGACTCGCTTCCCAAGCTCTCTCATCCCTAACAGACTTCATACTTGCCCCTCTTTCCATATATATATATATATATATATATGAAAAATGTAAGAAATAATTTAGAAAGCTGAAACTTCTAGCTGGAAATGAAATGAAAAAAATGAATGTCACATAATGGTTCAACCTCTGGCTATGGAAAAGGGAAATGTATAATTTATTTACACGAACGTCAATAGTGGTTTTCATCAATTCAACCACTGTATCATACTGCCTGGTCCACTTCTTCTCTTATCATGAACTGGAATATTGGCTTATGATGTTTCTCATTTGTCTTCACTACACAAAGTACAACCATATCTTGGATACATGAGGGTAGGTAGTTGGTCATCCGCCATAATAAAGTCTTGACTGACCAAAAGTTTATCTGGACCTCAAGTTTTCCAGTACATTCATGAAAAACACCTTTTTACTTTCCATCTCTATCACTTTGAAAAATGCTCCATTTGTTCACATTTCAATGAAAGAATAAGCTTCAATGTCTAAGCTACATTCTTTTCCAATTTCTCTATTTTCTTGTCAGAGCACCATGTATGAAAACTATCACTCCAGTAACACAACTATAAACATTTCCTTCCCCTTTATTTTTATTTATTTATTTATTTATTGTACTTTGTCGCTGTCTCCAGCGTAAGCAAGGTAGTGCAAGGAAACAGACGAAAGAATGGCCCAACCCACCCACATACACATGTATATACATACATGTCCACACACACACATACATACCTATACATCTCAATGTATACATATATATACACCCACAGACATATACATATATACACATGTACATAATTCATACTCTCTGCCCTTATTCATTCCTGTCACCACCCCGCCACACATGAAATGAAAAATCCATTCACCGCATGTGTGCGAGGTAGTGCTAGGAAAAGACATTCATTCACACTCAGTCTCTGGCTGTCGTGTATAATGCACCGAAACCACAGCTCCCTTTCCACATCCAGGCCCCACAAAACTTTCCATGTTTTACCCAAGACGCTTCACATGCCCTGGTTCAATCCATTGACAGCACATTGACCCCGGTATACCACATCATTCCAATAATTCTATTCCTTGCACACCTCTCACCTTCCTGTATGTCCAGGCCCCAATCGCTCAGAATCTGTTTCACTCCATCCTTCCACCTTCAATTTGGTCTCCCACTTCTCATTCCCTCCACTTCTGACACATATATCCTGTTTGTCAATCTTTCCTCACTCATTCTCTCCATATGACCAATCCATTTCAATACACCCTTTTCTGCTCTCTCTACCACACTCTTTTTATAACCACACATCTCTCTTACCCTTTCATTACTTACTCGATCAAACCACCTCCCACCATATATTTTCCTCAAACATCTCAGTTCCAACACATCTTCCCTCCTCCGTACAACCCTGACTTTAGCCCATGCCTCGCAACCATATAACATTGTTGGAACCACTTTTCCTTCAAGCATACTGCATCAGTGAGGTAGTACTAAGAAACAGGTGAGCAATGACTCATCCACTCATATACACATATATGTACATAAACGCCCCTACACTTACATACACATACATAGTACATGTTCATACTTGTTTGCCTTCATTCCTAGCACAACCCCACCCCACAGGAAACAGCATTGCTTCCCCCATGCCAGGAAAACAGACAAAAAAGGTTAAAACAAAAGTTAATGTCAGTCTTTCCTTGCAAGCCTTATTGTATTCTCTATACTGTATCAATATAAGACAAAGAAAGTTATATTCCACAGTTGGAGCTCTAGCATGACTAAAGCAAAACTATATTGAAAAGAGGTGTAAACTGTAATTATGTTACTGTGCAATAATTTCAATATTTTTAAATGTATCCTCGAATTATGAATTCTAAACTAAGTTTCTTGCATACACCTTTTGTAGTGATATTAGATTTACAAACATTTACTGTTATTGTACTGACGTCTTATTTAACAAAGTATGGTATTCTGAGCTTGACACCATTAAACTCCACTTTTATCCCTCACATTATTTAGTAAAACATATGTATCATGCAATTCTTAGAATAAATAAACAGTACCTCTCGTAATGATGCTTTGGATCATTATTTTTATGTTTAGGGCCCGAATATCTTTTTCAGATCACGTATTTATCAACTACAAAATGAGGCGTCGTGCTGGAGTTGGTGCTATTCAGCGACAGAAGATCCAGCAAGATAAGTTTAAGGAGAAAGGGAGTGAAATTCAAGAAAATCAGCTGGAACAGGTAAAAAATGAATGAAAATTTTCCTCTTTTTTTTTTCAGCCTTAGAGCCTTTTTTGCTGTAATAATAGAATATTTTCATTTAAGATAACTAGTTTGTGTTAAACGTACAGTACTTATAGTGTAATCATAAAGTTTGAATATTTTAGTTGACAATATAAAGTAACTGGTTGAAAAGTTTAGCCTTTGATATTAGATATCCATGTCTCCTACAGCTTTTTATTTGTGCATTTTTGAAAGACAGCTGGATTTAGTTAGTCTGGATCAGTGCAGTATAAAGTGTTACTTAGAGAAAATTGCCTGTTCTTAAAATGTATTTGCTTTTAAATGTTTCATTATTGTCCACAGTACTAAAGATTATATTTAGAAATAGGAAATCAGTACATAAAGTTTGTGAATTCTTTTGAGGGTTGTTACAGCAAACACTGTTGATCTGCTTTTTCCAGATGACTCTTCAGATGGAGAAATTTCGTGAAAATTTGGAAGAATTTGCTGCAAAGCACAAGACTGAGATAAAGAAAAATCCTCAGTTCAGAAAACAGTTCCAGGAGATGTGTGCCTCCATTGGTGTTGACCCACTTGCTTCAGGCAAGGGTAAGTACAAAGTAATGTACCTTGTAGCTGAATAGTAACTTGTTTGCATCCATTTATACATTTTACATAGTAGGCAGAGCTTCTTTATCTAGGAGCATTGCTATTGATTAGTTAACGTTTTTAGTGATTGTAAAAGTGTTGATTCTATTAAGACAAGTTATTTCTCTTTGTGGAAAAACTTTACCAACTTTGGCAGTCTTTTGAAAATACAGTAAACCCTCGATTTAATGGACTCCGATATAACTGATTTCAGAATTAATGGATTGGGCAAATAATGATACATTAACAATAATTCAAGAAATGAAAAATTCAAAAATCTCAAATGCCACACCATGCGCATATATCGTACTGTTTTTGGTAGCATGAGGTATACTCACTTTGTTTCAGTCTCAGTCTACTTCAAGCTATCGTGCTGTCAGGTTGCATACCGAGAATTGTGACTGTTTATTAAATGATTTTGCAGTCCTTACAAGTCAAAATGGCATCATGTGATAGAGGAGTTAAAAGAAAGCATGTGAACTCTATATTGTATTACTAGATATTGTATATTTTAAAAAATGACCCATTGGTTACATTCAGTTTAATGGATTTCTGGCATTGACGGACACCCCCTCCCCCTATTAGTTTGATAGATTGAGCTCTTAATGTATTGCATTTATTTACTGTATTGTATTGCTCTAACCATGCAATTTTCAGGGTTGATTTTGAAAGTTGTTATCTGGGATAATCGTAGATCCTGTAGCAGTCACATTGTTACATTTTGAAAGTATTAAGTGAATTCAATGTAATTGATATTCATGTATATGGTTTTCGGTCATATTTTATATAAACACATCATATCAAGTTTTTTAAAAGTATTTACAGTGACTAATACCATCCTCTAATGTTCCTCTCACATTTCACTTTTATACATAGAGGCCTGCATCTCTTGTCAAAGGAAGTTGCTGGCATGTTGCTCTCATCTGAGATCTGAATCTTAATTTCAGTGTTCACTTTTTTTTAAGGCCACATAAATGCTGGGCCTTACAAATGAGTTAATGAGATGGAAAGAGAGGAGACAGGGTAAAATATTTACAAATTTTGGAAGAAGTGAAAAACTTGTCCTTTAGAAAGTGTGAGATCATAGATATTGGGAAATACACAAGAGGGTAGAGAGTTCCAAAGCTTTGAGGCACAGGGAAGAAAGCAGTAAGAGAAATGGCCCAGCCTTAAGTTACCAACGGCCACATAGTAATCATGTGACAGAGCAGCTTGCAGAGTATTTTGTGGGGAGCACACAAATTACCAGCTCTTGGGAGCAAAAACGAAAGTAATTCCTGTGGAAAAGGGAAAGTAAACCAATATAGCGGCATTGGACAAGTGGATAAAGTTTTGAAGTTAGCTGGGGAGACTTGATAAGTAGGATTGCCTTTGACTCAACCCTTCAAGTAAGTTTGCAGAGCAAGAACCACTCCAGATGTATAAGCAGAGTAACTGTTCATAAGAGAAGAAATTTCAGCAACTAAACAAGACTTGCAGTGTCTTACAAACAGATTTAGCTATTTCCTTCATGTGGAGTTTCTGAGATTAAGTGGATGTTACAGTAATGATAAGTATGTTCATTGAGTTGAGAGGTGGAATTACAGAACTGTTGGAGAGAGGAAAGTTGTGAGGAATTTTCGATAAATAGATAGATGGACAACTGAGCCTTGGAAGCATCAAACTTAACCAGATTTCATCTACCCCATTGAGATATCCTGTCCAAGTCTGAGTTTATTGAGGAAATTGTGTCAAGATTAGATGCAAATCAATGGAGGGAAGGAGTAGAAATGATGTGGAATAATGCAGTGTTGAGTCATCAGGGTATGAATGCATTTGGTTATTTGTAGAAGACAGGAAATTGGTGATAAAAAGGATAAAAGTGTAGATATGACAGAACCTTGACGGACACCACTGTTGATGGAGAAAAGGGAAAGGCCCATCTATCAACAGCCACAGAGAGGAAGCTAGATATGAGTGAGCATAGTAAGGGAAGTAAACCAGAGGAGGGTAACATAGAAAAAGACCCTGATGCCACACCCCATCAAAAGCTTTTGATGTATCAAGGGCACATACATAGGAATCCCCAAAATCTCTCAGGGATGATGATCAGACATTAGTAAGATAGGAAAGAATATCATGGGTGGCTCTCACTTTATGGAAGCCTTGCTGGTGATCAGAGAGAAGACTGTTAGATTCAAGATGTTTGAGGATATGAGTTGAAGAGGGACTCATAGACTTTTGAAATGGTTGATGTCAAAGAGGGGATGAAACTTTACATTAGGTTGGATGCCATCAGGACCATAAAACTTGCTTGTGTCCAGAGAGAAAAACTCTTTTTGGACAGTTCAATAGGGGATAATGAGGAGGGACATAGTGAGATGAGCAACAGGAGATGATGGAATTTTAGAATCATTCAAAATAGGGTCAGAGGAGAAACAAAAACCAAAGAGAGTTGCTTTCTTTGCGGTAGAGCCTGCTGTAGTGCCATCAGAATGGAAAAGTGAAGGAAAGATTGAGTGACAGAACTTGTTAGTGATCCCTTTAGCTAAAAACAAGATGGACCTGTCAGTGGATGAGAGATTAATGCACTTCTTTTAGATAAAGGAACACTTTGCCTCATGGATAATATACTTGCAATGAATAGAGGCAGTGGTAAATGCAGAATGGGATTCAGAGGAAGGAGAGTTTTCTAAGCCTGATATGCCTAATCCCTTGCCTGAATGACCTTAGAATAGGAACAGTTGAACCAAGCACTGGAAGAAGAGTTTGTCTTGGAGATCTATCTATTTCTACCTCCGATGCCCATTCCCCTCTGGGAATTCCCATCAAAGGGGTGACCATGGCAAAAGAGTCTGTACTTATCCCTGTCCTAATATGCCTCCCTTGTATACAGTATTCCACACATTCTTCCACCGTTTCTTTCCGACCAATACTCTTCTAATCTATTTTTCCATGTCACAGGTGGTCTTCCTCTCACACCAACTCCTGTAATTGTACTCCTTGGAGACTCCTTATCTTACATTCTTTCCACATGCCCAAACCACCTCAAAGTATTATGTTTCACCAACTCTACCACTCTATATTTCATTACCTTTGTCTTTCCTACCATACCACATCTTTTGTACACCTCATTTCTTCTTTCATTCCATCTGGTCATACCGCATGCTTCTCTTAAATAGCTCATTACCAGAGCCAGGGTTCTTGACCTCTGTGACTCATTCCGTGTCCATGTTTTGGCTGCATAGGTCAGGGTTGGGAGGACTACGCTGTCCCTTGATCCTTTCTTCACTTCCATACTTACACCTATTTCCTTTATTATTCTGTTAAGGAACCCAATGACTTTTTTAACTTGTACTGTTATCTCTCTTTATATATCACCAGACTTACCCAAGATAGCTCCAAGATGCTTAAATTCTCTCACCTCCTCCAGTCTTTCTGACCCCATATCTGTAGCACAGTTTAGCACACTTTTTTTTCACTCTATAGGGTTTTGCAAAACCTATACTTTCACTCTGTTCCTTTCAACACCATTGCTTTACTTTTACTCACATTTGCCTCCAATTGCCTATGCTTACAAACATCATAAAACACACAACCCTCTGCAGCTCCTAGTTTTGCTCTCTCCTTTCTTATCACCCCATAGATAGATATAAAAAGCCATGGTGACATCACACAGCCCTGCCTCACACTAACATGTATACGGAAACTTTTACTCAACTCTCCATCCACTGTTACTCATGCTTTTGCTTCTCTGTAGAATACTTTCAAACCATGTAGTAGTTTTCCCCCTACCCCATATATCCTTGATACATTCCATAAAGCATTCCACTTAACTGTTTCATGTACATTCTCCAGATCTGGTAAAGCTGCATACAGCTTCTTTCCTGCACTAAATACTTTTTCACAATCATTTTCATGACAAAAATCTAATCCACACATCCACTACCTTTCCAGAACCCCCTCACCCCCCCCCCCCCCACCTTATTCTGCATCTAGTCACTTCCATCACTCTATCAGTCAACACTCTTGCATACATTTTTCTTGGAATACTTCACATACTTATTCCACTATAATTGCTACATACATCTTTCACACCTTTTCCTTTGAATAAAAGAACACTAATAGCTTTCACCTAATCCTCAGGCACAACCTTCTCTTTCCATGCTAAATTATGTATCAAATGCATCTACTCTGTCTCTCATTCTCCTCCATACTTCTGCATTTTAACCCTAATCCCATCCACTCCAGGTGCCTTTCCCACTTTTAGCCTCATTATAGCACTTTTTACCTCCTCAAGGCCCTTTCACCTGTATCTACTTCCTTCCATCCTCTATACCCATGCATGCAACAATTGCTGCCTCATCTTCTTTCACATTCATCAGTTCTTCAAAATGCTCTTTCCATCTAGCTTTCCCTTCTTTTTGATTCAGCAACTCCCCTTCCTTACTTCTTACATCCACCTTTTTCCTTTTTTTTGCCCCCTTCCAGTAGTCTTTTATTTCCCTAATCTTTTCACCTAACTTTCTTCCAAGATTTTCATCTACTCATTCTTTGCTTTCCTGTATCAGCTTCTTAACATTCTGCTTACACATCATATATTCTTCCTCTCTCCATTACTTAATTTCCAATGGTACATTCCTTTTTAGCAATCTACCATATGCCTTTTCTTCTCTTCTACAGCATTTTTAATCTCTTCTGTCCACCATGCATTTTCCTTTTTTTATTCCTGTATCTCATAACCTTGTATCCAGCCACAAATTCTACCATCTTTAACACTCTTTCTGTAAACATTTTGAACACTTTATTCATATATGACTGCATCCCAACATTTACTGCACTTTCATCTAAACTCTCTGTCACCTCACCCTTCCTTCATACTTGCATTCCTTCTGATTCATCTTCTCACTTGCCAACACTTTTTACCTCTACAATCTTCCTTACACTATACCTCCATTTCTCTCTGGTCCTCAACTCCACAAGAATTGCAAAATGGTCCGAGTCTCCAAAGAATCCGTTTACATTTCTAGCATCTAGTACTGCCCTTCTCAACCTTTCATCCGCTGCCACATACTCAGTCAAACAATTGTGCCCTTGTCTTCCATCATTTCTCATCCATGTGTACCTGTGGATCAATTTGTGCTAAAAAAGGTGCTTACAAGGAATAAACCCCACTCCACACAGACATCCACAAGATAACTTCCATTCTCATTTACTCCAAGCACTACCCCTTTACAAACTATCTTGCCAGTTTTATCACATCCCACTTGTGCATTCATATCACCCAAGGGATTAATGCTTCCATTCCCACTACAATAACCTCTGCTGTGCATTTGATGGAGACAAAGTATCATCTCAGAAGAGATAGTAATTTACAGAAAAGAACTTTTGTACGTTATCATAGTCAACTTTGTTGAGGTGCCAATATTTATGTTTAGAGGGGGATGTGCCTTTGAAATAGATTAACTTATGAGAGTGTGATCAGATGAACCAACTGGGAGAGACTGTGTAGCTACAGGGCAAAGGGTTTGAGGTGAAAAACAGATCTAGAGTATTGAGAGAGTGATCACAGCAGTTCAGGAACATGGTTGGGATGGGTGGTTATTTGCTCTAGATCATTGTGAGAGTGAGAGTGAGGGCTTCATTCCCTCACCATCCACATTAAAGGAATTCAACATTTCTTTTGGTGAACGGTGAAATCCCGTAGGTAGAATATCTAGGCTTGTGAGTAAGAGGATGTCACAGGCTCATGGCAGGAGTGTAGATAGTTGAAGAAAGAAAAGAATTAGGAGAACAGTAGGTGAAACAAGGGAAAAGTGTGGTAGTTGGGAGGCAGAACTTGTGACAGATAAAATTAAAGTTGAGGCTAAAGTTACTCAAGGCATGCAACAGTTGTGTTGAAGTTATAGTAAGCACAAACTCCACCTTTGAACTGGAATCATGAGTGGAGAGTATAGTTGAATGTGAGAAAGGGGCTAGTGAGAACATCTTTAAACAATTGGGTCTCAGAGAGGAGTAAGATATAAGGTGACATACTAAATATATGGTTTTTCAACAAAAGTGAGGTTAGTAGAGAGACCATGAATGTTGATATAGTGAATAGAAAAAGAGAAAGGCCTATGAGAGTGGGAAGGGTTGTGGGAGGGTTTAACACTACAGGTTGTACCTCTCTAATCCAGCACTCTGTGGTCCAGCAAATCCCATGGTCTAGCACATTTTGAATCTGCTGCCATTAGTTATCAGTTTGTGGATCTGCCACCAGGACAGCGCTGTTAGTAGTGCTAAGACACCAAAATCTGTTTACACTGCAGCCAAGCTAATGAACAGTCCTGTTGATTTCTTATATTCAGCTGTATTTTAGCGCCTCAGAATGTCATTCAAGAGACCAAGAGGTGCAGAAGATAGTGCTAGTGCTAATAAGCATAAGCATAAGTCATTATCTGTGCTTGAAAAGGTGGAGCTACTGAAAGAGTCAAGAGACCAAGAGGTGCAGAAGATAGTGCTAGTGCTAATAAGCATAAGCATAAATCATTATCTATGCTTGAAAAGGTGGAGCTACTGAAAAAATTAGATAAAGGAACTTCTGTAAAGACTTTGTGTGAGTACTATGAGATCAGACTGTCAAATGTCTATGGCTTAGGGGTCAATTTCTGTTTTCCAGTATTTTCTGTGGTCCGGCAATGGCCAGGTCCCAAGGTTGCCGGATTAGATAGTTACAACCTGTACTACTTTCTGAGCCCTCCTTCTCATTGGCAGGAGATTCAGGTGGGAACCCAGAGATTCCTAGCACCCCATGATGCCAGGGAATAGGGGCTGTAGGTTTGTTAGTCTCTATCATGATTATATTCAAAAACAATTGTGCAGGCAGGAAGTGGAAAGAGAACTTTTTTCTTTTATCATACTTAATCACTGTTTCCCACAGGTAGCACTAGGAAACAGATGAAGAATGGCCCATCCATCATATACACATATATATACATAAACTCCCATACACACACACATACATACATATACGTATCAACATGTACACATATCCATATATATACATAGACATATACATATATGCACATGTACATATTCATACTTGCTTGCCTTCATCCATTCCTGGCGCTACCCTGCCCCACAGGAAACAGCATCGATACCCCTTGCTTCAGTGAGGTAGCACCAGGAGAACAGACAAAAAGGCCACATTCGTTCACACTCAGTCTCTAGTTGTCATGTGTAATGCACTGAAACCACAGCTCCCTATCCACATCCAGGCCCCGCAGACCTTTCCATGGTTTACCCCAGATGTTCCACATGCCCTGGTTCAGTCCATTGACAGCACGTCGACTCTGGTATACCACATTGTTTCAATTCACTCTATTCCTTGCATGCCTCTCACCCTCCTATATGTTCAGGTCCTTATCGCTCAGAACATTTTTCACTCCATCCTTCCACCTCCAATTTGGTCTCCTGCTTCTCCTTGTTCCCTCCGCGTCGTGACATATATATCCTCTTTGTCGATCTTTCCTCCCTCATTCCCTCCATATATCCAGACCATTTCACCACACTCTCTTCTGTTCTCTCAACCACACTCTTTTTATTTCCACACATCTCTCTTGCCCTTTCATTACTTACTCGATCAGACCACCTCACAGCACATATTGTCCTCAAACATTTCATTTCCAACACATCCACCCTCCTCCGTACAACCCTATCTGTGGCTCATGCCTCGCAACCATATAACATTGTTGGAACTACTATTCCTTCAAACACCCATTTTTGCTCTCCAAGATACCGTTCTCTCCTTTTACACACTTCATCAATCCTAGAACCTTCACCCCCTCTCCCATCCTGTGACTCACTTCTGCTTCCATGGTTCCATTCGCTGCTAAGTCCACTCGCAGATATCTAAAACACTTCACTTCCTCCAATTTTTCTCCATTCAAATTTACATCCCAATTAACTTGTCCCTCATCCCAACTGAACCCAATAAAGTTGCTCTTATTCACATTCACTCTCAACTTTTTCCTTTCTCACAATTTTCCAAACTGTCACAAACTTCTTTACTTTCTCACTTGAATCTGCCGCTAGAGCTATATCATCAGCAAACAACTACAGACTCACTCCCAGGCCCTCTCATCCCCAACAGACTGCATACGTGCCCCTCCCTCCAAAACACTTGCATTTACCTCCCTAGCCACCCATCCATACAAAAATTAAACACCCCTGCCGCAAACAGACATTTACTGGGAGCCAATCACTCTTGTCTCATCCAACTCATAGACATGCCTTACTTCCTTGATAAAAATTTGTCACTGCTTCGAGCAACTTACCTCCCACACCATATACTCTTAAGACCTTCCACAAAGCATTTCTGTCAACTCTATCATATGCCTTCTCCAGATCAATAAATGCTACATACAAATCCATCTACTTCTCTATGCATTTCTCACACACATTCTTCAAAGCAGACACCTGACACACACGTCCTCTACCACTTCTGAAACCACATTGCTCTTCCCCAGTCTTATTCTCTGTACATGCCTTCATCCTTTCAATCAGTACCCTCCCATATAATTTCCCAAGAACACTCAACAAACCTATAACATTTTAGTTTGAACACTTACCTTTATCCCCTCTGCCCTTGTACAATGGCACTATGCATGCATTCCACCAATCCTCAGGCACCTCACCATGATCCATACATACATTGAATATCCTTACCAACCAATTAACAACACAGTCACCCCCTTTTTTAATAGACTGTATCTCAATACCATCCAAACCCGCCACCTTGCCGGATTTCATCTTCCGCAAAGCTTTCACTACCTCTTCTCTCTTATCCAAACCATTCTCCCTGACCCTCTCACTTCACACACCACCCAAACAAAACACCCTATATCTGCCACTCTATCATCAAACACATTCAACAAACCTTCAAAATACTCACTACATCTCCTTCTCACTTCATCAGTACCTGTTATTACTTCCCCACTAGCCCCCATCACCAATGGTATTTACCTCCTTCCAAAACATCTTTTTTATTATTATCATTATTATTATTTTGCTTTGTCGCTGTCTCCCGCATTGGCGAGGTAGCGCAAGGAAACAGACGAAAGAATGGCCCAACCCACCCACATACACATGTATATACATACACGTCCACACACGCAAATATACATACTTATACATCTCAATGTACACATATATATACACACACAGACATATACATATATACACATGTACATAATTCATACTGTCTGCCTTTATTTATTCCCATCGCCACCTCGCCACACATGGAATAACAACCTCCTCCCCCCTCATGTGTGCGAGGTAGCGCTAGGAAAAGACAACAAAGGCCCCATTCGCTCACACTCAGTCTCTAGCTGTCATTTAATAATGCACCGAAACCACACCTCCCTTTCCACATCCAGGCCCCACAGAACTATCTATGGTTTACCCCAGACGCTTCACATGCCCTGGTTCAATCCATTGACAGCAGGTCGACCCCGGTATACCACATCGTTCCAATTCACTCTATTCCTTGCACACCTTTCACCCTCCAGCATGTTCAGGCACCGATCACTCAAAATCTTTTTCACACCATCTTTCCACCTCCAATTTGGTCTCCCACATTTCCGTTCCCTCCACCTCTGACACATATATCCTCTTGGTCAATCTTTCCTCACTCATTCTCTCCATGTGACCAAACAATTTCAAAACACCCTCTTCTGCTCTCTCAACCACACTCTTTTTATTTCCACACATCTCTCTTACCCTTACATTACTTACTCGATCAAACCACCTCACACCACATATTGTCCTCAAACATCTCATTTCCAGGACATCCAGCCTCCTGCACACAACTCTATCCATAGCCCACGCCTTGCAGCCATACAACATTGTTGGAACCACTATTCCTTCAAACATACCCATTTTTGCTTTCCGAGATAATGTTTTCAACTTCCAAACATTCTTCAAGGCTCCCAGAATTTTTGCCCCCTCTCCCACCCTATGATTCACTTCCGCTTCCATGGTTCCATCCGCTGCTAGATCCACTCCCAGATATCTAAAACACTTTACTTCCTCCAGTTTTTCTCCATTCAAACTTACTTCCCAGTTGACTTGACCTTCAACCCTACTGTACCTAATAACCTTGCTCTAGTTCACATTTACTCTTAACTTTCTTCTTTCACACACTTTACCAAACTCAGTCACCAGCTTCTGCAGTTTCTCACATGAATCAGCCACCAGCGCTGTATCATCAGCGAACAACAACTGACTCACTTCCCAAGCTCTCTCATCCACAACAGACTGCATACTTGCCCCTCTTTCCAAAACTCTTTCATTCACCTCCCTAACAACCCCATCCATAAACAAATTAAACAACCATGGAGACACCACACACCCCTTCCGCAAACCTACATTCACTGAGAAACAATCACTTTCCTCTCTTCCTACACGTACACATGCCTTACATCCTCGATAAAAACTTTTCACTGCTTCTAACAACTTGCCTCCCACACCATATATTCTTAATACCTTCCACAGAGCATCTCTATCAACTCTATCATATGCCTTCTCCAGATCCATAAATGCTACATACAAATTCATTTGCTTTTCTAAGTATTTCTCACATACATTCTTCAAAGCAAACACCTGATCCACACATCCTCTACCACTTCTGAAACCACACTGCTCTTCCCCAATCTGATGCTCTGTACATGCTTTCACCCTCTCAATCAATACCCTCCCATATAATTTACCAGGAATACTCAACAAACTTATACCTCTGTAATTTGAGCACTCACTCTTATCCCCTTTGCCTTTGTACAGTGGCACTATGCAAGCATTCTGCCAATCCTCAGGCACCTCGCCATGAATCATACATACATTAGATAACTTTACCAACCAGTCAACAATACAGTCACCCCCTTTTTTAATAAATTCCACTGCAATACCATCCAAACCTGCTGCCTTGCCGGCTTTCATCTTCCGCAAAGCTTTTACTACCTCTTCTCTGTTTACCAAATCATTTTCCCTAACCCTCTCACTTTGCACACCACCTCGACCAAAACACCCTATATCTGCCACTCTATCATCAAACACATTCAACAAACCTTCAAAATACTCACTCCATCTCCTTCTCACATCACCACTACTTGTTATCACCTCCCCATTAGCCCCCTTCACTGAAGTTCCCATTTGCTTCCTTGTCTTATGCACTTTATTTACCTACTTCCAAAACATCTTTTTATTCTCCCTAAAATTTAATGATACTCTCTCACCCCAACTCTCATTTGCCCTCTTTTTCACCTCTTGCACCTTTCTCTTGACCTCCTGCCTCTTTCTTTTATACATCTCCCACTCATTTGCATTTTTCCCTGCAAAAATCGTCCAAATGCCTCTCTCTTCTCTTTCACTAATAATCTTACTTCTTCATCCCACCACTCACTACCCTTTCTAATCAACCCACCTCCCACTCTTCTCATGCCACAAGCATCTTTTGCACAAGCCATCACTGCTTCCCTAAATACATCCCATTCCTCCCCCACTCCCCTTACATCCTTTGTTGTCACCTTTTTCCATTCTGTACTCAGTCTCTCCTGGTACTTCCTCACACAAGTCTCCTTCCCAAGCTCACTTACTCTCACCACTCTCTTCACCCCAACATTCTCTCTTCTTTTCTGAAAACCCCCACAAATCTTCACCTTCGCCTCCAAAGATAATGATCAGACATCCCTCCAGTTGCACCTCTCAGCACATTAACATCCAAAAGTCTTTCTTTCGCGTGCCTATCAATTAACACATAATCCAATAATATTCTCTGGCCATCTCTCCTACTTACATATGTATACTTATGTATATCTCGCTTTTTAAACCAGGTATTCTCAATCACCAGTCCTTTTACAGCACATAAATCTACAAGCTCTTCACCATTTCCATTTACAACACTGAACACCCCATGTATACCAATTATTCCCTCAACTGCCACATTACACACCTTTGCATTTAAATCACCCATCACTATAACCCAGTCTTGTGCATGAAAACCACTAACACACTCATTTAGCTGCTCCCAAAACACTTGCCTCTCATGATCTTTCTTCTCATGCCCAGGTGCATATGCACCTATAATCACCCATCTCTCTCGATCAACTTTCAGTTTTACCCATATCAATCTAGAATTTACTTTCTTACACTCTATCACATACTCCCACAACTCCTGTTTCAGGAGTAGTGCTACTCCTTCCCTTGCTCTTGTCCTCTCACTAACCCCTGACTTTACTCCCAAGACATTCCCAAACCACTCTTCCCCTTTACCCTTGAGCTTCGTTTCACTCAGAGCCAAAACATCCAGGTTCCTTTCCTCAAACATACTACCTATCTCTCCTTTTTTCTCATCTTGATTACCTCCACACACATTTAGACACCCCAATCTGAGCCTTCGAGGAGGATGAGCACTCCTCGCGTGACTCCTTCTTCTGTTTCCCCTTTTAGAAAGTTAAAATACAAGGAGGGGAGGGTTTCTGGCCCCCCGCTCCCGTCCCCTTTAGTTGCCTTCTACGACAAGTGAGGAATGCATGGGAAGTATTCTTTCTCCCCATCCTCTTATTCCCTATCCCCTATCCCCTTAAGTTTAATGCTACTCTCTCACCCCAATTCTCATTTGCCCTCTTTTTCAACCCCTGCACCTCTTAACCTCCTGCCACTTTCTTTTACACATTTCCCAGTCATTTGCACCCCTTCCTTGCAAGTATCATCCAAATGCTTTTCTTTCCTCTTTCACTAACAACTTTACTTCTTCATCGCACCACACAATACCCTTTAAAGTCTGCCCACCTCCCACCTTTCTCATGCCACATGCATCTTTTGCATATGCCATCACAGCTTCCCTAGATACATCCCATTTCTCACCAACTCCCCTCACGTCATTTGATCTCACATTTTGCCATTCTACACTCAATCTCTCTTGGTACTTCCCTACACAAGTCTCTGTTCCAAGCTCACTTACTCTTACCACTCTCTTTTCCCCAACATACACTCTTCTTTGAAAACCTCTACAGATCTTCACCTTTGCCTCCACAAAATAATGATTAGACATCCCTCCAGTTGCCCCTTTCAGTGTATTAACATTCAAAAGTCTCTCTTTTACACCCCTATCAATTAACATGTAATCCAGTAATGCTCTCTGACCATCTCTCCGACTCACATATGTATATTCATGTATGTCTCTCTTTTTAAACCAGGTATTCCCAGTCATCCGTCCTTTTTCAGCACACAAATCCACAAGCTCTTCACTATTTCCATTAACAACACTGAATACCCCATGATCACCAATTATACCCTCAACTGCCACATTACTCACCTTCGCATTTAAATTGCCCATCACTAAAATCTAGTCTCGTGCATCAAAGCTGCTAACACACTCACTCAGAAGCTCCCAAAACATTTGCCTCTCAAGATCTTTCTTCTCATGACCAGTAATCACCCATCTCTCTCTCCATCCACTTTCAGTTTTACCCACATCAATCTATAATTCACTTCCTTACACTCTATCACATATTCCCACAACTCCTGCTTTAGGAGTAGTGCTACTCCTTCCTTAAGAAAACAAGTGAGGTTTGAGTGAGTGTATGATATTTGTAAAGAGAAGATTGGAGGACTAGCCCATTAGTTCCATTTTGATAAAACAAAGTTAGACCAGAAATTGTAACATTGAAGATGTATGTTGGTTCTAAGTACCACTTTAACATTCCCAAGTCAGCTTGGTAGTACCTCTGTGGGCAGCTACTGTCAACAGCCTATTTCCGAAGGATGAAAAGTACTGAAACTCTTCAGTTATTTACTGTGACCAGTTTTTGTTTTTATGCATACTCGCTGCACTATAGGGGATTGAAATGCACAAGTGGGAGATGTGGTAGTTAAGATGTATGATCAGGAGGCATGGGATGAAAATGGGGAATAGCTTGTTGTGTGGTGAAAAAGGATTGGTGATTGGAATACTTGGTTTAAGAAACATTTCATGCATAAGTATATGTAGTGAGTTGGGCTTGTGTTTAACAGGCATTATTATGTGCTGAGTGACAAGTGTGCAAAGAAGTCGATGAATATGAATAAGCGGAGTAACGCAGCAAGTGGGATGTCAGATCATTTCATGGATGGAGGTGAATATGAAAGTATGTAGGGATTTTAGGGAAATAGGAATAGATACATGTAAGAAATGGTGGGGATGAGTAAGCTTGGAAAAAGAGTCATGTGTATAGAGACAAAAGAGAGTGATTGAAAAGTGTCTGTGTAAGTGAAACAATGGAAATGGGAGAGTTTAAGATATTTAGGGAAGCATTGGTTACTTATGCAGGTAAAGTGTGAGGTATGCACAAGGCGGGAGGTAGGCATATGAGAAAGATAGCGAGCAGTGGGATGAAAAAAGTGAGAGGTACAAAAGAGGTGTATGGACGGTATTTGCATGGAAGGGGTGTGGGTGATTGAAAGGTGTACAAAAAGAGACAGGAGGCAAAGAGAAAGTATATGAGCAAATGAAAGATGGAACAGGGAAGTATAAGTGGACTTCAGCAAGAATAAGAAAATGTTTTGGCAGAGAACAAGAGATCAAATGGGATTGACAGAAGAGAGCACATGGGTAACAGGCAAAAAAGTGAAAAGGAAATAGAGTGAGTATTTTTAAGGCCAGTTGAATATATTAGATTATAGGATAGATTGATGTGGATAGAACTGAAAGTGGATGGAGAGTGATATGTGATTGTTGGTGCTTATGCATCTGGTCCTGAGAAGAAAGATCATGAGAGGCATGTGTTTTAGGAGCAGCTGAATGAGTGTGTCAGCAGCTTTGGTGCACGGGACCAGGTATAAGTGATGGGCGATTTAAATGCGAAGATGAGTAATTTGGCAGTTGAGGGTATAATTTGGTGTTCATGGGGTATTCAGTACTGTGAATGGAAATGATGAAGAGTTTGTGGATTTGTGTGCTGAAAAAAAGACTGGTGATTGGGATTACCTGGCTTAAAAAGAGATATACTTAAGTAAATGTATGTGAGTAGGAGAGATGGTCAAAGGGCATTATTAGTTTATTTGTTAATTGAAAGGCGTGTAAAAGAGAGACTTTTGGATGTTTATGTGCTGAGAGGGGATGTCCTGATCACTGTCTTGTGGAGGCAAAGATGAAGATTTGTAGAGGTGTTCAAAAAAAGAAGAGAAAATGTTCAGGTAAAGAGAGTGGTGAGAGTAAATGAGCTTGGTAAGGTGACTTGTGTGAGGAAATACCAGATGAGCTTGAGTGTAGAATGGCAAAAGGTGAAAGCAAATGACATAAGGGGAGTGGGTGTGGAATGGGATGTATTTAGGGAAGTAATGATGGCATGTGCAAAAGATGCATGTGGCATGAAAAAGACGGGAGGTGGGCAGATAAGAAAGGACAGCGAGTTATGGGATAAAGAGGTAAAGTTGTTCATGAAAGAGAAAAGAGAGGCATTTGGATGATACTTACAAGGAAGGAGAGGGCAAGGAATAGAGTGAATTGGAGCGATGTGGTATACCGGGGTTGACGTGCTGTCAGTGGATTGAATCAGGGCATGTGAAGCGTCTGGGGTAAACCATGGAAAGCTGTGTAGGTATGTATATTTGCGTGTGTGGACGTATGTATATACATGTGTATGGGGGTGGGTTGGGCCATTTCTTTCGTCTGTTTCCTTGCGCTACCTCGCAAACGCGGGAGACAGCGACAAAGCAAAAAAAAGAAAAAGGTAGTGAATGGTTTGTGGAAGATGAAATCTGGCAAGGCTGCAGGTTTGGATAGTATTGCAGTTGAATTTATTAAGATTGGGGATGACTGTGTTGTTGATTGCTTGGTAAGGATATTCATTGTGTGTATGGATCATGGTGACATGCCTGAGGACTGACAGAATACATGCATAGTGCCAGTGTACAAAGGCAGACGGGATGAAGGTGAGTTCAAATTAAAAAGATTTAAGTTTGTTGAGTATTTCTGGGAAATTGTGCGGGAGGGCATTGATTGAGAGGGTGAAGGCATGCGCAGAGCATCAGATTGAGGAGGAGCAATTTGATTTCAGAAGTGGTAGAGAATGTGTGTATCAGGTGTTTACTTTGAAGAATATTTATTTATTTATTATACTTATACTTATTTATACTTATTTATTATACTTATTTATTATACTTATTAAGAATATATGGTGTGGGAGGGAAGTTATTAGAAGCAGTGAAAAGTTTTTATCGAGGATGTAAGGCATGTGTACGTGTAGGAAGAGAGGAAAGTGATTGGTTCTCAGTGAATGTAGGTTTGCGGCAGGGGTGTGTGATGTCTCCATGGTTGTTTAATTTGTTTATGGATGGGGTTGTTAGGGAGGTGAATGCAAGAGTTTTGGAAAGAGGGGCAAGTATGAAGTCTGTTGTGGATGAGAGAGCTTGGGAAGTGAGTCAGTTGTTGTTCGCTGATGACACAGCGCTGGTGGCTGATTCATGTGAGAAACTGCAGAAGCTGGTGACTGAGTTTGGTAAAGTGTGTGAAAGAAGAAAGTTAAGAGTAAATGTGAATAAGAGCAAGGTTATTAGGTACAGTAGGGTTGAGGGTCAAGTCAATTGGGAGGTAAGTTTGAATGGAGAAAAACTGGAGGAAGTAAAGTGTTTTAGATATCTGGGAGTGGATCTGGCAGCGGATGGAACCATGGAAGCGGAAGTGAATCATAGGGTGGTGGAGGGAGCGAAAATCCTGGGAGCCTTGAAGAATGTGTGGAAGTCGAGAACATTATCTCGGAAAGCAAAAATGGGTATGTTTGAAGGAATAGTGGTTCCAACAATGTTGTATGGTTGCGAGGCGTGGGCTATGGATAGAGTTGTGCGCAGGAGGGTGGATGTGCTGGAAATGAGATGTTTGAGGACAATGTGTGGTGTGAGGTGGTTTGATCAAGTAAGTAATGTAAGGGTAAGAGAGATGTGTGGAAATAAAAAGAGCGTGGTTGAGAGAGCAGAAGAGGGTGTTTTGAAATGGTTTGGGCACATGGAGAGAATGAGTGAGGAAAGATTGACCAAGAGGATATATGTGTCGGAGGTGGAGGGAACGAGGAGAGGTGGGAGACCAAATTGGAGGTGGAAAGATGGAGTGAAAAAGATTGTGTGTGATCAGGGCCTGAACATACAGGAGGGTGAAAGGCGGGCAAGGAATAGAGTGAATTGGATCGATGTGGTTTACCGAGGTTGACGTGCTGTCAGTGGATTGAATCAGGGCATGTGAAGCGTCTGGGGTAAACCATGGAAAGTTGTGTGGGGCCTGATTGTGGAAAGGGAGCTGTGGTTTCAGGCATTATTTGCGTGTGTGGACGCGTATGTATATACATTGTGTATGGGGGTGGGTTGGGCCTTTTCTTTCGTCTGTTTGCTTGAGCTACCTCACAAACGCGGGAGACAGCAACAAAGCAAAATAAATATAAATATACATACCTGTCCATTTATTATGCATTTATTATACTTATACATACATGTCCACACATGCATACATACATACCTATACATTTCATACCTATACATTTGAATGGAGAAAAACTGGAGGAAGTGAAGTGTTTTAGATATCTGGGAGTAGATTTGGCAGCGGATGGAACCATGGAAGCAGAAGTGAATCATAGGGTGGGGGAGGGGTCAAAAGTTCTGGGAGCGTTAAAAAATGTGTGGAAGTTGAGAACGTTATCTTGGAAAGCAAAAATGGGTATATTTGAAGGAATAGTGGTTCCAGCAATGTTATATGGTTGCGAGGCGTGGGCTATAGATAGAGTTGTGTGGAGTAGGGTGGATGTGCTGGAAATGAGATGTTTGAGGACAATATGTAGTGTGAGGTGGTTTGATCGAGCAAGTAATGAAAGGGTAAGAGAGATGTGTGGTAATAAAAAGAATGTGGTTGAGAGAGCAGAAGAGGGTGTTTTGAAATGGTTTGGTCACATGGAGAGAATGAGGGAGGAAAGATTGACCAAGAGGATATATATGTCAGAGGTGGAGGGAACGAGGAGAAGTGGGAGACCAAATTGGAGGTGGAAAGATGGAGTGAAAAAGATTTTGAGTGATCAGGGCCTGAACATGCAGGATGGTGAAAGACGTGCAAGGAATAGAGTGAATTTGGAACGATGTGGTATACTGGGGTGGACCTACTGTCAATGGATTGAACCAGGGCATGTGAAGCGTCTGGGGTAAACCATGGAAAGTTCTGTGGGGCCTGGATGTGGAAAGGGAGCTGTGGTTTTGGTGCATTATACATGACAGCTAGAGACTGAGTGTGAACGAATGTGGCCTTTGTTGCCTTTTTCTAGCGCTACCTCGCACACACGCGGGGGAGGGGGTTGTCATTTCATGTGTGGCAGGATGATGATGGGAATGAATAAGGTTAGACAGTATGAATTGTGTACATTTATATATATGTATATGTCTGTGTGAGTATATATATATTCTTTTTTTTTTTTTTCAAACTATTCGCCATTTCCCGCGTTAGCGAGGTAGCGTTAAGAACAGAGAACTGGGCCACTGAGGGAATATCCTCACCTGGCCCCCTTCTCTGTTCCTTCTTTTGGAAAATTAAAAAAAAATTGAGAGGGGAGGATTTCCAGCCCCCCGCTCCCTCCCCTTTTAGTCGCCTTCTACGACACGCAGGGAATACGTGGGAAGTATTCTTTCTCCCCTATCCCCAGGGATAATATATATATATATATATATATATATATATATATATATATATATATATATATATATATATATATATATATGGAAATGAGATGTTTGAGGACAATGTGTGGTGTGAGGTGGTTTGATCGAGTAAGTAACGTAAGGGTAAGAGAGATGTGTGGAAATAAAAAGAGCGTGGTTGAGAGAGCAGAAGAGGGTGTTTTGAAATGGTTTGGGCACATGGAGAGAATGAGTGAGGAAAGATTGACCAAGAGGATATATCTGTCGGAGGTGGAGGGAACGAGGAGAAGAGGGAGACCAAATTGGAGGTGGAAAGATGGAGTGAAAAGGATTTTGTGTGATCGGGGCCTGAACATGCAGGAGGGTGAAAGGAGGGCAAGGAATAGAGTGAATTGGAGCGATGTGGTATACAGGGGTTGACGTGCTGTCAGTGGATTGAATCAAGGCATGTGAAGCGTCCGGGGTAAACCATGGAAAGCTGTGTAGGTATGTATATCTGCGTGTGTGGACGTGTGTATGTACATGTGTATGGGGGGGTTGGGCCATTTCTTTCGTCTGTTTCCTTGCGCTACCTCGCAAACGCGGGAGACAGCGACAAAGTATAAAAAAAAAAAAAAAATATATATATATATATATATATATATATATAGAAAGTTGAGAGTAAATGTGAATAAGAGCAAGGTTATTAGGTACAGTAGGGGTGAGGGTCAAGTCAATTGGGAGGTGAGTTTGAATGGAGAAAAACTGGAGGAAGTGAAGTGTTTTAGATATCTGGGAGTGGATCTGTCAGCGGATGGAACCATGGAAGCGGAAGTGGATCATAGGGTGGGGGAGGGGGCGAAAATTTTGGGAGCCTTGAAAAATGTGTGGAAGTCGAGAACACTATCTCGGAAAGCAAAAATGGGTATGTTTGAGGGAATAGTGGTTCCAACAATGTTGTATGGTTGCGAGGCGTGGGCTATGGATAGAGATGTGCGCAGGAGGATGGATGTGCTGGAAATGAGATGTTTGAGGACAATGTGTGGTGTGAGGTGGTTTGATCGAGTAAGTAACGTAAGGGTAAGAGAGATGTGTGGAAATAAAAAGAGCATGGTTGAGAGAGCAGAAGAGGGTGTTTTGAAATGGTTTGGGCACATGGAGAGAATGAGTGAGGAGAGATTGACCAAGAGGATATATGTGTCGGAGGTGGAGGGAACGAGGAGAAGAGGGAGACCAAATTGGAGGTGGAAAGATGGAGTGAAAAAGATTTTGTGTGATCGGGGCCTGAACATGCAGGAGGGTGAAAGGAGGGCAAGAAATAGAGTGAATTGGAGTCATGTGGTATACAGGGGTTGACGTGCTGTCAGTGGATTGAAGCAAGGCATGTGAAGCGTCTGGGGTAAACCATGGAAAGCTGTGTAGGTATGTATATTTGCGTGTGTGGACGTGTGTATGTACATGTGTATGGGGGGGGGGTTGGGCCATTTCTTTCGTCTGTTTCCTTGCGCTACCTCGCAAACGCGGGAGACAGCGACAAAGTATAAAAAAAAAAAAAAAAAAAAAATATATATATATATGATAGAGTTGATAGAGATGCTCTGTGGAAGGTATTAAGAATATATGGTGTGGGAGGCAAGTTGTTAGAAGCAGTGAAAAGTTTTTATCGAGGATGTAAGGCATGTGTACGTGTAGGAAGAGAGGAAAGTGATTGGTTCTCAGTGAATGTAGGTTTGCGGCAGGGGTGTGTGATGTCTCCATGGTTGTTTAATTTGTTTATGGATGGGGTTGTTAGGGAGGTAAATGCAAGAGTTTTGGAAAGAGGGGCAAGTATGAAGTCTGTTGGGGATGAGAGAGCTTGGGAAGTGAGTCAGTTGTTGTTCGCTGATGATACAGCGCTGGTGGCGGATTCATGTGAGAAACTGCAGAAGCTGGTGACGGAGTTTGGTAAAGTGTGTGGAAGAAGAAAGTTAAGAGTAAATGTGAATAAGAGCAAGGTTATTAGGTACAGTAGGGTTGAGGGTCAAGTCAATTGGGAGGTGAGTTTGAATGGAGAAAAACTGGAGGAAGTGAAGTGTTTTAGATATCTGGGAGTGGATCTGGCAGCGGATGGAACCATGGAAGCGGAAGTGGATCATAGGGTGGGGGAGGGGGCGAAAATTTTGGGAGCCTTGAAAAATGTGTGGAAGTCGAGAACATTATCTCGGAAAGCAAAAATGGGTATGTTTGAAGGAATAGTGGTTCCAACAATGTTGTATGGTTGCGAGGCGTGGGCTATGGATAGAGTTGTGCGCAGGAGGATGGATGTGCTGGAAATGAGATGTTTGAGGACAATGTGTGGTGTGAGGTGGTTTGATCGAGTAAGTAACGTAAGGGTAAGAGAGATGTGTGGAAATAAAAAGAGCGTGGTTGAGAGAGCAGAAGAGGGTGTTTTGAAATGGTTTGGGCACATGGAGAGAATGAGTGAGGAAAGATTGACCAAGAGGATATATGTGTCGGAGGTGGAGGGAACGAGGAGAAGAGGGAGACCAAATTGGAGGTGGAAAGATGGAGTGGAAAAGATTTTGTGTGATCGGGGCCTGAACATGCAGGAGGGTGAAAGGAGGGCAAGGAATAGAGTGAATTGGAGCGATGTGGTATACAGGGGTTGACGTGCTGTCAGTGGATTGAATCAAGGCATGTGAAGCGTCTGGGGTAAACCATGGAAAGCTGTGTAGGTATGTATATTTGCGTGTGTGGACGTGTGTATGTGCATGTGTATGGGGGGGGGTTGGGCCATTTCTTTCGTCTGTTTCCTTGCGCTACCTCGCAAACGCGGGAGACAGCGACAAAGTATAAAAAAAAAAAAAAAAAAAAAAAAAAATATATATATATATGCGTTGAGATGTATAGGTATGTGCATGTGCGCATGTGGGGATAGGGGATTAAGAATACTTCCCACGTATTCCCTGCGTGTCGTAGAAGGCGACTAAAAGGGGACGGAGCGGGGGGCTGGAAATCCTCCCCTCTCGTTTTTTTTTTTTTTTTTTTTTTTTTCAAAAGAAGGAACAGAGAATTGGGCCAGGTGAGGGTATTCCCTCAAAGGCCCAGTCCTCTGTTCTTAACGCTACCTCGCTAATGCGGGAAATGGCGAATAGTTTGAAAGAAAGAAAAGAAAGAAAGATATATATATATATATATATATATATATATATATATATATATATATATATATATATATATATGCGTTGAGATGTATAGGTATGTGCATGTGCGCGTGTGGACGTGTATGTATATACAAGTGTATGTGGGTGGGTTGGGCCATTCATTCATCTGTTTCCTTGCGCTACCTCGCTAACAAGGGAGACTGCAACAAAGTATGATATAATGTACATTTCAAGGTATACATATATATATACATACACAGACATATACATATATACTCATGTACATAATTCATACTTGCTGCATTTATTCATTCCCGTCCCCACCTCACCACGCATGAAAATGACACCCCCCCCCCCCCTCCCAACACATGCATGCAAGGTAGCACTAGGAAAAGACAACAAAGGCCACATTCGTTCACACTCATTCTCTAGCTGTCATGTATAATGCACCGAAACCACAGCCTTTCCACATCCAGGCCCCACAAAACTTTTCATTGATTACCCCAGATGCTTCACATGCCCTGGTTCAATCCATTGACAGCACGTCGACTTCGGTATACCACATCGTTCCAATTCATTCTATTCCTTGCATGCCTTTCACCCTTCTGCATGTTCAGGCCCCAATCACTCAAAATCTTTTTCACTCCATCCTTCCACCTCCAATTTGGTCTCCCACTTGTCCACGTTCCCTCCACCTCTGACACATGTATCCTCTTTGTCAATCTTTCCATGTGACCAAACCATTTCAATACACCCTCTTCTGCTCTCTCAACCACACTCTTTTTATTACCACACATCTCTCTTACCCTTTCATTACTTACATATTGCCCTCAAACATCTCATATCCAACACATCCTTCCTCCTCCGCACAACCCTATCTATAGCCCATGTCTCGCTACCATATAACATTGTTGGAACTGCTATTCCTTCAAACATACCCATTTTTGCTTTCCGAGATAATGCTCTTGCCTTCCACACATTCTTCAACGCTCCCTGAACCTTCACCCCCTCCCTCACCCTGTGACTCACTTCCGCTTCCATGGTTCCATCCACTGCTAAGTCCACTCCCATATATCTAAAACACTTCACTTACCCCAGTTTTTCTCCATTCAAACTTACCTCCCAGTTGACTTGACCCTCAACCCTACTGTACCTAATATCCATGCTCTTATTCACATTTACTCTCAGCTTTCTTCTTTCACACGCTTTACCAAACTCAGTCACCAACTTCTGCACTTTCTCACCCGAATCAGCCACCAGCGCTGTATCATCAGCGAACAACAACTGACTCACTTCCCAAGCCCTCTCATCCACAACAGACTCCATACTTGCCCCTCTCTCCAAAACTCTTGCATTCACCTCCCTAATGACCCCATCCATAAACAAATCAAACAACCAAAGAGACATCACGCACCCCTGCCGCAAACTGACATTTACTGGGAATCAATCACTTTCCTCTCTTCCTACTCATACACATGCATTTCATCCTCGATAAAAACTTTTCACTGCTTCTAACAACTTGCCTCCCACACCATATACTCTTAATACCTTCCACAGAGCATCTCTATCCACTCTATCATATGCCTTCTCCAGATCCATAAATGCTACATACAAATCCATTTGCTTTTCTAAGTATTTCTCACAGACATTCTTCAAAGCAAACACCTGATCCACACATCCTCTACCACTTCTGAAACCACACTGCTCTTCCCCAGTCTGATGCTTTATACATGCCTTCACCCTCTCAATCAATACCCTCCCATATAATTTCCCAGAAATACTCAACAAACTTATACCTCTGTAATTTGAACACTCACCTTTATCCCCTTTGCCTTTGTACAATGGCACTATGCATGCATTCCACCAATCCTCAGGGACTTCACCATGAGCCATACATGCATTGAATATCCTCACCAACAAGTCAACAACATAGTCACCCCCTTTTTTAGAATATTCCACTGCAATACCATCCAAACCTGCTGCCTTGCTGGCTTTCATCTTCCGCAAAGCTTTCACTTCCTCTTCTCTGTTTACCAAACCATTCTCCCTGACCCTCTCACTTCACACACCACCTCGACCAAAACACCCTATATCTGCCACTCTATCATCTAAAATATTCAACAAACCTTCAAAAACTCAATACATCTCCTTTTCACATCACCACAACCTGTTATTACCTCACCATTAGCCCCCTTCACTGATGTTCCCATTTGTTCTCTTGTCTTATGCACTTTATTTACCGCCTTCCGAAACATCTTTTTATTCTCCCTAAAATTTGGTGATACTCTCTCACCCCAACTCTCATTTGCCCTTTTTTTTCACATCTTGCACCTTTCTCTTGACCTCCTGCCTCTTTCTTTTATACATCCCCCAGTCATTTGCTCTATTTCCCTGCAAAAATCATCCAAATTTCTCTCTCTTCTCTTTCACCAACAATCTTACTTCTTCATCCCACCACTCACTACCCTTTCTAATCTGCCCACCTCCCATGCTTCTCATGCCACAAGCATCTTTTGCGCAAGCCATCACTTCTTCCCTAAATACATCCCATTCCTCCCCCACTCCCCTTACGTCCTTTGCTCTCATCTTTTTCCATTCTGCACTCAGTCTCTCCTGGTACTTCCTCACACAATTCTCTTTCCCAAGCTCACTTACTCTCACCACTCTCTTCACCCCAACATTTTCTTTTCTTTTCTGAAAACCTCAACAAATCTTCACCTTCGCCTCCACAAGATAATGATCTGACATTCCTCCAGTTGCACCTCTCAGCACATTGATATCCAAAAGTCTCTCTTTCACGCGCCTATCAATTAACACGTAATCCAGTAACGCTCTCTGGCCACCTCTCCTACTTACATATGTATACTTATGTACGTATCTCTTTTTAAACCAGGTATTCCCAATCACCAGTCCTTTTTTCAGCACACAAAATTACAAGCTCTTTCACCATTTCCATTTACAACACTGAACACCCCATGTACACCAATTTTTCCCTCTACTGCCACATTACTCACCTTTGCATTCAAATCACCCATCACTATAACCTGGTTTCATACATCAAAAGTGCTAACACACTCACTGAGCTGCTCCCAAAACTCTTGCCTCTCATGATCTTTCTTTTCATGCCCAGGTACATATGCACCAATAATCACCCATCTCTCTCCATCCACTTTCAGTTTTACCCATATCAATCTAGAGTTTACTTTCCTACACTCTATCACATACTCCCACCACTCCTGTTTCAGTAGTGCTACTCCTTCCCTTGCTCTTGTCCTCTCACTAACCCCTGACTTTACTCCCAAGAAGTTCCCAAACCACTCTTCCCCTTTACCCTTGAGCTTCATTTCACTCAGAGCCGAAACATCCAGTTTCCTTTTATCAAACATACTACCTATCTCTCCTTTTTTCTCATCATGGTTACATCCACACACATTGAGACACCCCAATCTGAGCCTTCGAGGAGGATGAGCACTTCCCGCGTGATTCCTTCTTCTGTTTCCCCTCTTAGAAAGTTAAAATACAAGGAGGGTAGCGTTTCCAGCCCCCCCGCTCCCGTCCCCTTTAGTCGCCATATATGTGTGTTTATGTGTTTATGTGTGTGTGTGTGTGTGTATATGAGTAGATGGGCCGTTCTTTGTCTGTTTCCTCGCTTATGTGGGAAATGGCAATCAAGTATGATAGATAAATGAATAGGATAGCTGATGTGGTATGTTCACATCCAGACAGTCTCTCCCTTGCATACTTATAAGTACGTGATAACCCATTTATGCCCATATATACTTATGCATGCACCATATTTTAAACCAGGTATATCTAATCACTACCCCCTTGTTGACTGCAACCCTACTTCCCCATGTATATGTATGTATCCACTTTTTTAAATCAGGTATTTCAAGTCACTTATACTTTTTTTTAGCATACACCAAGAAAAGTTGTTCCCCATTTTCACTTACACTGGGTACCTGAATCCCCAATTATACCTTCACCTGCCACATCACCCACTTTTGCACTCAGATCATCTGTGAATATTACTTAATCCTTTGCTTGAAAATTGCTTATGCACTCGCCAAGTTCCTCCCAAAACACTCACATTTCTTCACTTCTCTCTATCAGGTGCATTAGCACTGACAATCACCAACAGCTCATAACATGTTTCCTCAAATATTATGTTTATCTCTCTCTCTTCATCTCTCTCTCTTCCTCACCTTCACAATGCTTTCTTTCTTGTTGTTCCAATTTGGTAGTCATTAATGGAGCAGTTTCTTGCTCTTACCTCTTCAACATTTTTGTCCATTTAGGATCTCTTTTTTCTCTCACCTTTTAATCCAGTTCAGTCTTACAGTGATGATGTGTATGGAGTGAGAGTGTAGTTGATCCTTATGATACTACAAAAATCCAGTTGCTTATGACTTACCCCCATTTCATCCCCAAATTACTCTCCTATTTCTCTCAGCTGTATACTTACCCAATGTTCTGTTTAAAACTCCCTTAACCCTTATCAGGCTCATGCCACCCTGTAACCTTAGACCATTTCATAGCACCCTTTGCCATATGTATTTTCCAGGTAAGTACACTTTCACTCTTTCAACATTTTCTCAACAGTCATTTGAGTTGTATGTATTTGATTCATTTTACCTGCTCAGGGTTTCACCACAAATTATAAGTCACCTGTAGCAAGGCTGTATCACTAAAAGTACAGTCCTGTGTAAGAAATTCTTACTTAAAAGAGCCCATCATTTCTTTGCTACTGGAAGTAGTGCAGCCTTGGAGAGTTCCTGGAAAGTGTTCCTGGGTAACTCCAGAACTCTTTATTAGAAAGGGGTCTTGAGGAAGTTGTAGATAGATATATTTGTTTCACTCAGTCATACCACTCCAAAATTCCTTTTACTTGTTTTCCATTTTGCCACAGTTAAGCTTTTAAGTTTTTAGTCAACACTCATCCATGTATCTTGCCTTGCTCCGCCCCATTTATGCCATTAAAAAAAAAAGCCATTATCTTAATTTGCTGCACGTAATATTTCAAATCTTCTTTGTACTATGTCATATGTCTTACCTCCTTTCACCCATACCAGGCCAGAATACGTCTATGTCCATCACTTAATTTGCCTCATTTAGTATTTTTAAATCTCTCTTTTTTTTATATATATTTTCCACTTAACATATTTATTCCTCTTATGGCATAAAATCTTTCATTATGCCTTTTTTTATCTTAACAAAGGTGGCATCCTGATGTACCATATCAGTACATGCATTACTCAACAACTCCCTGCCATTATATCTCTTCCCTTGTTTTATCCACTGAAGATACTTTGCTTTCACTATTTCAATATTCCTTTGATCTGAATCTTCCTGTCTATATCTCTGACACCTGTTCCAACTGGAACTCACTCAAGGGGGTGGCCATGGCAGTAGTTTCCTTAACTAGTGAACTCATGCCACGTCTTAGCCTTTAGTGTCTCACACTTGATAGGCCACTGGCGGAGGGCAACTCTAGCACAGTGTTTGCAGAGGCTCCTACCTAATGTTCCTTTTGACTACTACTACTTAATGTGTTTACCTAATGCTCCTGCCTACTACCTAATGCACCTTTCTAATTGTTCCTGCTGTGTACTACTCCTACCATTTTGCCAAAGGTAGGGCTAGTGCATAATGCTCACTGCAGGAAAATCTAGTTATGAAGAATGAGCTGTGTTAAGTGTTGTAAGGTGTCATGTGTAACAATTAGAGATTGTATGTTTGTAGACAGAAAGCCAGTAATTCACATGTGGATGAGGCAGAAAAGAAAGACAGCTACCTGGGTCACAGGAGTGCAGTTTGACAACCGCTGAAGTGCTGGCTCACTACACATCTGTCACTAACCCTCCCAAAACCTGGGCATGTAGTACTGTTAACATACCTCCTTGGTCGTTGGGTCCTACCTCAGTTTGAAGTTTCCATGAATTTCTCATCTCCTCCCACCAAACATGGATATACAGACTTCTCCCGCATATCCAAGATCTAGCATCTTTCCCATACATTTCACCCATCTCCTGCATACATCTTTTATCTGTGCTAGCAGTCCTCCTTCCACATCATGATTCTTGTGTATCCACCATACAGCACCCTTTCTGGTGTTACCAGGCTCTGCCTGCATGAAGTTACACTGCAAATGAAAAGTCCCCTTTGGCAAGGTTTTGGTATTGGAAATGCAGTTTCGTAAAAGAACTTTCACTCCAAAGGAGCTAGGCATCTTTTTAGGAATTTTCACAACCGGGAAAATTTTAGAGGGGCCCATTTATGTGTGCATCGAGATAAATAATAACTATCATAATTGGAGAAAGCTCACAAGGAGTATTGCATTTCACATTCATATACCAAAAAGGGTCCAATTTCTTGCAGCAAAAATGGCTTTTTGCTCTTCAGCACTGAGGGGAAGGGCCTATTGGGGAAGTGTCCCACTTCTGTTTTGAAAGATGCCCTGCAACAGTCCATCACTTCCCTGCTGCTGCTAATAATGCAGCTACAGGAGCTGCAAGAGCTCCTGGAACATGGGTTCTGCAATAACTCCAGGACCCTTTCAAGAAAAGGGTCCTGGGGCCCACTATAAGTGAATAAATAAATAGTACCCTGGTATGTTTACTTAAGTGTGTTCCTTTAATTTCCTTAAACTATAATTTAATTCTTTACACTTTCATTTGGCATTGCTGTTCCCATGTTTCTTGACCTACATATTTTTCCTGTTACTCAAACAGTAATATCATATTTTTACCTGCTTATTCATCATAATATAGACATTCTAGTGCTTTTGACTTTGTTAAATGTTGTTACAGTCTACATACGTTATATGTTGTTACAGTCTCCATACAGGCTCCTACATGACTTTTCTTATTCATTTGTCACACTTTACACCACCTGGACTTCTGATATCACCCATTTTGTCTCTCTTTCTTGGACACAGAATAGCCTGTGCCATATGTTTCTTACCTTCCAGTGCTTCAAAGATGCTGACGTTCATAAAAGGGGTTAATGAAGATATTATTACATTGAATACCCATGATATTTCTGTTGCTTCAATTTTTAGTATAATTGTATGGTAAGGAATGGCGCTCTTTTAACAGTGAAGGAAAAATTAGATGTATTGTACCAAAACATTAATCTTGGTGTTTTAAGGTGCCCCATGCTAATGAAGAGGCAACAACATATATCATTTTATGATGTTCAGTGTTGTAAGGACAATAACACTCATATGCTTTCATTTAATTAGAAATAGACAATATATATTTGATATGAATATGTACATAAGAAAATCTAAACACTAAGAATCATAAGGATATATTGTGGCAGCAGTTAAGGCTCATGGTAAGGACAAAGGAAGATGCCAGGTACAAACATTTCAGCTGAGTAAGTATCTCACAATATATATATATATTTTATATATATATATATATATATATATATATATATATATATATATATATATATATATATATATATATAATATATATATATATTTTCTTTCTTTTTAATTCGCCATTTCCTGCATCAGTGAGGTAGCGCTAAGAACAGAAGACTGAGCCTTAGAGGGAATATCATCACTTGGCCCCTTTCTCTGTTACTTCTTTTGGAAAATTTAAAAAGTATATATATATATATATATATATATATATATATATATATATATATATATATATATATATATATATATTATCCCTTAGGATAGGGGAGAAGAATACTTCCCACATATTCCCTGCATGTCATCAAAGGTGACTAAAAGGGGAGGGAGCGCGGGGCTGGAAATCCTCCCCTCCCGTTTATAATTTTCCAAAAGAAGGAATGGAGAGGTGGGCCAAGCGAGGATATTCCCTCTAAGGCTCACTTCTCTGTTCTTAGCGCTACCTCACTAATGCGGTATAAGGTGAATATGTATGAAATATATATATATATATATATATATATCTTTTTCTTTCAAACTATTCGCCATTTCCTGCATTACCTGCGTCAGTGAGGTAGCGCCAGGAAACAGAAGAACAGCCCATCCACACACACACATATATATTCACTTGCATTTATAGAGTTGCATTCACATTGTTTCTTTATAAAAGAATAATAGGTACTGCACTGCAAACCTAATGCTGTTGTCATAAGACATTTCTGTATTTCACTGTTTTAAGAAGACTTTACTGTTGGCTGCATATGATAGAGATAGGGGGTACTAATAGCTCTACATTTACAGTATAGCATATGTGTATAACACAGAAGCTCCCTTCAGTTCATAATACCGTGTATTATGCTGGAGAGTACAGTACTTTTATCTGGCTATCATGCATCAGAAATCTTCCACAATGACTGTTTTACCATCAGTATTTTGTTGAAGGACATCATAAGTAAAGTATCTCTGAAACATATTTAAACATAATATTTTGTATATGGTTTCAAAGTTTTTTTAGTGCCAGACTTTACTTTTATTGCTATGAAATATATTTCGTCCATTATTTATGGTACAGTTCTGTTGTATCATTAACAAAACAAAAAAGGATACTGTATCTTCAAATGCATCATCATAAGATTACATTAATAACACGATAGGCATCTTGAATTTTTACTGTAAAAAAGTAGTTAGCAGCAGTTTGGATCCTTTAGAGATTCATCCTCCAATTAATCATGACTGGTTCAAACAATTGTACCAGTGAGGCCATCTACACATACCTCTGTAGATACTGGAATGTCTGGTTGTAAACTTGACTCTGTTGGAATGTTACGTGGTACATCATACCTTTCCATGGGGTCATTGGCAGGGGGCCGTGGAGTGTCATATCTTTCCATAGGATCTGTAGGAGTGCCAAGCCTTGAATAACCTGGACCAAGATTTTCTGAAGATAGGCATATGGAACTAGCAGGAAGTAGACCATTTTGACCTATACGAGAATAATGAGAACCCTGACCAGCAGAAGGTGCTTGTGATTGAATAAGAGTTGTGTCATCTTTATTGCTCTGAGGTGGATTTGGTAATGGAAGCTTTGGAAAAGTTTTTGGGGTTTCTTTAATTTGTAATGTAGGTAGAGCATCACTGGAAGGGCTTTTTTTGGGGATCATGTAACCCTCACAGTCTTCTAAGATGTTTGTGTACGTTGGAGTTTCAGGAGTTGTGGCCTCCTCTATTTTCTCCATTTTTCCAAAATCATCCTTCTTTTCTTTAATTTCCTCATATACATGGTCAGTACTGTACAAAGAATCTGGACGTGAAAAATTGATACCTTTGCGATCAAGAGCATCATCAGGATTATAAGAAGGATTATCTACTAATGTAGTCAAGTGAGGTGAACCTCCACTTATTGTTGTGCTGTTGCTGGCAGAGCGAGAACGGCCAACAGGGAGAGTGGATACTGTTGATAATGTTGTTCTTGATGATGTTGATGATCTGATACTGGAGTTTGGCATCATGATGTAACCATCATTAGCTGATCCTGAAACACTCATATCCAGATATTGATTATAGTGATCCAAGTCAACATATTGAAGTGGAAGTTTCTTTCTTGGTTCTACAGTCATAACTGAAGTAGTTGTAAAGTCAGTTGAGGGCAGTGTCTTATGAGGAATATCCATACTGCTGTGAGGAGATATTTGGAGGATCTTGCGAGTCTCCTCAGAATTTGCACTCATTCGACGATACAGGCATGTGAAAAGCATGATGACAGTAATGAAGAGGATGCCAGAGATGAGTACAAGACCAATCACCAGGAGATTCACTGATTCATCTTCAGGGGCCACTAATGGTATTCCTTCTGAAATATCAAGATATTGTTAGACTATTTACAAACACACACGCAAAGACACAAAGTATAATAAATAAAGATAATAAAAAAAGATTTTGAGTGATCGGGGCCTGAACATGCAGGAGGGTGAAAGGCGGGCAAGGAATAGAGTGAATTGGATCGATGTGGTATACCGGGGTCGACGTGCTGTCAATGGATTGAATCAGGGCATGTGAAGCGTCTGGGGTAGACCATGGAAAGTTCTGTGGGGCCTGGATGTGGAAAGGGAGCTGTGGTTTCGGGCATTATTGCATGACTGCTAGAGACTGAGTGTGAACGAATGGGGCCTTTGTTGTCTTTTCCTAGCGCTACCTTGCACACATGAGGGGGGAGGGGGATGTTATTCCATGTGTGGCGAGGTGGCGATGGAAGTGAATAAAGGCAGACAGTGTGAATTGTATGCATGTGTATAAATGTATGTGTCTGTATGTGTATATATATGTGTACATTGAGATATATGGGTATGTATATTTGCGTGTGTGGACGTGTATGTATATACATGTGTATGGGGGTGGGTTGGGCCATTTCTTTCGTCTGTTTCCTTGTGCTACCTCGCAAACGCGGGAGACAGCGACAAAGCAAAATAGATAAATAAATATATATATATATATATATATATATATATATATATATATATATATATATATATATATATATATATATATATATATATATTTTTTTTTTTTTTTATACTTTGTCGCTGTCTCCCGCGTATATATATATATATATATATACAAGGCAAGGCAGCAGGTTTGGATGGTATTGCAGTGGAATTTATTAAAAAAGGGGGTGACTGTATTGTTGACTGGTTGGTAAGGTTATTTAATGTATGTATGACTCATGGTGAGGTGCCTGAGGATTGGCGGAATGCGTGCATAGTGCCATTGTACAAAGGCAAAGGGGATAAGAGTGAGTGCTCAAATTACAGAGGTATAAGTTTGTTGAGTATTCCTGGTAAATTATATGGGAGGGTATTGATTGAGAGGGTGAAGGCATGTACAGAGCATCAGATTGGGGAAGAGCAGTGTGGTTTCAGAAGTGGTAGAGGATGTGTGGATCAGGTGTTTGCTTTGAAGAATGTATGTGAGAAATACTTAGAAAAGCAAATGGATTTGTATGTAGCATTTATGGATCTGGAGAAGGCATATGATAGAGTTGATAGAGATGCTCTGTGGAAGGTATTAAGAATATATGGTGTGGGAGGAAAGTTGTTAGAAGCAGTGAAAAGTTTTTATCGAGGATGTAAGGCATGTGTACGTGTAGGAAGAGAGGAAAGTGATTGGTTCTCAGTGAATGTAGGTTTGCGGCAGGGGTGTGTGATGTCTCCATGGTTGTTTAATTTGTTTATGGATGGGGTTGTTAGGGAGGTAAATGCAAGAGTTTTGGAAAGAGGGGCAAGTATGAAGTCTGTTGGGGATGAGAGAGCTTGGGAAGTGAGTCAGTTGTTGTTCGCTGATGATACAGCACTGGTGGCTGATTCATGTGAGAAACTGCAGAAGCTGGTGACTGAGTTTGGAAAAGTGTGTGGAAGAAGAAAGTTAAGAGTAAATGTGAATAAGAGCAAGGTTATTAGGTACAGTAGGGTTGAGGGTCAAGTCAATTGGGAGGTGAGTTTGAATGGAGAAAAACTGGAGGAAGTGAAGTGTTTTAGATATCTGGGAGTGGATCTGGCAGCGGATGGAACCATGGAAGCGGAAGTGGATCATAGGGTGGGGGAGGGGGCGAAAATCCTGGGGACCTTGAAGAATGTGTGGAAGTCGAGAACATTATCTCGGAAAGCAAAAATGGGTATGTTTGAAGGAATAGTGGTTCCAACAATGTTGTATGGTTGCGAGGCGTGGGCTATGGATAGAGTTGTGGGCAGGAGGATGGATGTGCTGGAAATGAGATGTTTAAGGACAATGTGTGGTGTGAGGTGGTTTGATCGAGTGAGTAACGTAAGGGTAAGAGAGATGTGTGGAAATAAAAAGAGCGTGGTTGAGAAAGCAGAAGAGGGTGTTTTGAAGTGGTTTGGGCACATGGAGAGAATGAGTGAGGAAAGATTGACCAAGAGGATATATGTGTCGGAGGTGGAGGGAACGAGGAGAAGAGGGAGACCAAATTGGAGGTGGAAAGATGGAGTGAAAAGGATTTTGTGTGATCGGGGCCTGAACATGCAGGAGGGTGAAAGGAGGGCAAGGAATAGAGTGAATTGGAGCGATGTGGTATACAGGGGTTGACGTGCTGTCAGTGGATTGAATCAAGGCATGTGAAGCGTCCGGGGTAAACCATGGAAAGCTGTGTAGGTATGTATATTTGCGTGTGTGGACGTGTGTATGTACATGTGTATGGGGAGGGTTGGGCCATTTCTTTCGTCTGTTTCCTTGCGCTACCTCGCAAACGCGGGAGACAGCGACAAAGTATAAAAAAAAAAAAAAAAAAAAAATATATATATATATATATATATATATATATATATATATATATATATATATATATATATATATTATCCCTGGGGATAGGGGATTAAGAATACTTCCCACGTATTCCCTGCGTGTCGTAGAAGGCGACTAAAAGGGGAGGGAGCGGGGGGCTGGAAATCCTCCCCTCTCGTTTTCTTTTTTTTTTTTTTTTTTCCAAAAGAAGGAACAGAGGGGGCCAGGTGAGGATATTCCAAAAAAGGCCCAGTCCTCTGTTCTTAACGCTACCTCGCCAACGCGGGAAATGGCAAATAGTTTAAAAGAAAGAAAGAAAAGAAATATATATATATATATATTTTCTTTCTGTTTCCCCTTTTAGAAAGTTAAAATACAAGGAGGGGAGGGTTTCTAGCATCAGGAATAGATGAAGAAAGGCCACATTTGACCACATCCATTTTCTGGGTGGCTGCTCCACATGCCCAGGTTAAGTTCATCGACAGCTTGTCACATCTTGCATACCATATCATTCCAGTTCACTATATATATTTATATATCATACATTAATGAAATAAAAGAAGTTAAGCTTTACACTTGATTAGTGGTAATAGCATAGATGCAATGAATTTTATACTAAGATACCTACCATGACTGTGACTTGAAGGATTTTCATGATCAATAATATGCAGATGCAAGAGGGGACCATGAAACTCTTGTTCGTCATTCACCTGAACCACACATCGCCAGTTCCCCTCATCCTTATGTTGCACCTCATGGACTCGTAAGGCACAGCTCCCTTCACTGAGGTCACCCTCTAGTTTGTAATCCTCAGAATACTTGAAGGACTCATTGGAATGTTCTGCATCAGGAAAAGAGATCAATTATTAACATTGACTGATACACTATTTGGGTAACAAGAGAATACATATCTCCTATAGTTCTATATGGAGAGGCTTGGGGTAGACCCCCCTTTTAAATTTCTATAATGGGAGGATGCAGCAGCATCTTAATTAAGTAATATGATCACTGGAGTTTGTCATCATTTCCACACTTTTAATAAGAAAAATAGTGCCTAGTTTCATACACGGTTTTGTAGATCTATTGATAAATGTGCATGGAATTCTACATTGTACTATTTGTTTTCATGGAACAAGCTGGGATCTGTAAATGCATACAGTATAGATAAGTTTAAAATACATATTATGGAGCCTCTCAGTTGCTGAACTCCTTACCCATTTTACACATTTAGGTAATCACACACACACACACACACACATGCACACACTCTTTCTTATTCTCTCTCTCTCTCTCTCTCTCTCTCTCTCTCTCTCTCTCTCTCTCTCTCTCTCTCTCTCTCTCTCTCTCTCTCTCTCTCTCTCTCTCTCCCTAATAAACCCAGTGTAGTTATAGAGAGAAATAGTATTATCCTTAAGCAAGACCTGTGATGGGGGTTATGTGTTAGCCCAGCTTTTTAGCAAGATCTAATCTTTGGTGCTTTTAGGTAGGCAGGTACTGTTCTGTGAATTTTACCTTGTGATACATTAAAGACAGCTCCATCAGGCATGATCCAAGAGCATGTGGAGATTGGCTTGTTAATTTGGCACTTGAGAATGGTAGATTCTCTTACAGGAGTATTTTGAATGTAGTCTTCATCATTAGATTCAAATTCCACGCTGTTTCTTGAGGTTTCATCCCCATGAGAGCCAGACTGCCAATAAAATGTGGAGTTAATTGTACGAGCACATGATAGATAGATTGTCAGTAGTTCCATAATTTTTGCATAATACTTTGATGAGGACATTTTGAAAAGAATTTTAAGTATCTCAGAGAACAAAAGCATATTTTAAAGCAACATTGATGCTCAGGAAATTATCAGTATCTTTAAAGGTAAAGTCCACCTCAGTGTACCTTAGGTCCTTCATGTGAATCATTCTCCCGGCGACCCTGTCGAGGAGTTGAGTGCAGATCATCTGCAGGAGGCTTCCATGTGACACTCTCAGACTCTGTAGATAAAATTCTTGGGCATAGTAACTTCTTACTAAGGTTATAGTCTCTTTTTTCTTATTGTATTATTGTTTCTATCCTTGAATGAACAGTGGATCATAGGCAACTTAGGTTCACCTATATACTGTGCATGTAACGTGCAGCAGGTGAAGAAATTCTTTTAACGAAATGTGGTATTTTTGGATGATAATACATTAAAAGAGTTCAATCAGAAAGAGTTTAATCAGATTTTATAACCTTGCAAGAAAAAACTCAATTTTGCTTAGTCCTTAAATGGAGTGCACATAATAGCAATTGTAATATCCATTTTGACAGTAATCAGTTAAGTCAGTTTGCACAATAGTCAAGGCTATTTATGAAATGAATCAATAATTTGTTTTAGTCATAAAACACATGATACTCACTTGTGATAACCCTGAGAAAAGCAGGGCTGGTCATGAGGAACTTTGAAGAGTGAAATTTTAGAGCCTGGCACAACCACTGTCCTTCCTGAATCTTTCGGACCTGTTGAAAAAGGTTAAAGATTTAGACACACTTAGTGATTTAAGAGCACTGTATTAACATTGATATGGGTAATTTATTTAGGACTGCTGATGTGCATTTGCATCTCTAACATTCTTTAGTATTTTCTCTTTATTTTGATATCTTACTGAAGATGGACTGAAAATGAATGTTTGATATCAGCATAGTCTCATTAACCTTTGTTGGATAATAAACATAATTACTTGAAAATATGTATTTAAGAATGTCAGTGGACTTATGGTAGTAAAATATGTTTAAGAAGACTGCACCTTGTTGATTCTGATTGAACAATCCCGGTGATGAGCTGGACTAAAATCCTTCACTAACACAGGAGACACACGTTCATTAAAGAAGTCCAGACCCTCTTCCAGGAAGTACCAGCGACACACATGAGCATAACTTGCAAGCTACAGAGAGGAGTGCAATGCCAAGTGTTATATATATTCTGGAACATGTAAAGAGCATATTTGGTAAGAATTATTTTGCATATAGCAGTGTAATACATAAGTTTATCTTTGTGAATGACCAATACACTAAAGAAATATACTTACTACACACTTCAGGACGACCCGCTCGCCTTGTGGCACAGTTACATTTGAGGGTTGCGTGACGAACTCTGAGGCAGGAGATGGTGATCGTTGTATTTGTGCTATCACCAGCAAGGGATTCCATAGAACAGTGCACACTGTTGATGATAGAACATTCTCCATTATGATACAAATACAATAGTATCTAATTTGCGATTTCCTTTTAATGGAAAATTCATTATTTTCACTAAAACAGACTCACAATGTCATTGAAACACTGTGGCAGTTGATACAAGAAAATGGAAATGCTATCTGTCAGCAAGCTTTGAATGCTCTGCAACTGATGGTAGTATAGATGTAATATATATTGACTGAATGAAATTATGAACCCGTCTCTAGAAACTGTGAACCCTTATCTCAAAGCAGAGATTATGAAATAATTTCGTACGAGATGCCATTCACAGATTACATGGATTATTCCCAGTGCCCAATAACACTACCCATGTTGACTGTGTAGATACCCTTGTTGATGTGAGGCTTGATTTAGACTGCTGCTGGGTCCTTTGCTGTTGTTTTACCTCAGGTAACACTATACCCCAAAGACCATACTTACAAACCCACATGAAGTTGTTGCACCACATTAATCTCTATTCCATTTTTTCCCTATGTTTTTATGTATTTACCATCTTACTAGTGTGTCGCTTGTTTTTTCCCATGTATATATGATCATACCATCATAGATGTGTAGGAACATGTATGTACAGTACTAGATGGATTTTTGGTATCATGTGTCACACCATAAACATGTTTTTCATCTCTTGTTTTAACAAAGCTTCATGTACCCGACTTACATGCTTCTTCCCAGATATGCATTCCAACATACATATTCGTCCAACCATACATATTTCTCAACGTGTATACACATGGCCTGTGCCTGGGGGGTACTTGGGGTACATCGTACCCGAGCCTGGGGGTCCAAAAGGGGGCCCGGGAATTTATGTTCGTACATATTTATTCATATTTAACATGGAGTGAGTATAGGAGGATAAGGCCCCAGATGCAGAAATTTAACAGAGCGCTTGATTCCATCCCTCTCTCATCTTCCATATCCTTTTTGGCCATATAGCCCAGGGCATAAAACCGTATTGGATAAAAACAGGATATGTGAAGGGAAGGGGACCTGAAAGAAACAATGTACCCTTTGATAAAATTCCTCTGAGACCCTGTGTATGCATTGCAAGAAACTCATGGACTACCATACATATCTGTAAACATGCATGCCATATTAAGTACTTGTGTCCCCCCATTTTATACAGTCATCCCTGACCATGAATGATCGAACCATGCATTTTTCTGGCCATGTCTGTGCTTCTCATACATTAGGCTACCGAACTAGTGAGTCTTAAATACATAAATCCACCCAACCATAAAAGTCCCCCTTCTCCCACAAGGAAAAGAATAGTCTTCTACTCAGGCAGAGGTGGGTTGACTCTGCTGACTTATCATTTCCCATGGCGACACTATGATATAAGCTTCAAGAATATCCACAGTATGTGTGTAAGAGAGAGAGAGAGAGAGAGAGAGAGAGAGAGAGAGAGAGAGAGAGAGAGAGAGAGAGAGATTGTTTTGTTAATTTGCAGAAAACCAGAATCATGAATGTGGCATCCAGCGCATGTCTTGTGACTCATCTTGAAGTAGGATTTAATCTTGCTCGCTCTTGCCACTTCAGAATGTTGTTTTACTGGTGGTAAGGATGTGTTTTGTAGACTTTAATGTTTCTATCCGCGTTTAGTGGTTTCAGGACCAGTTTTCCACTGGTGAGTAATGTGTTGTCGTTGGGAATGTTGGTGTTACGGAGTTGGGATCACGCACTGCCATCGGCATTCATGTTGCGTATGTGTAGCAATTGTTTGTACTTTTTGTTCCTCCTGCTTGAGTACTGTAACGTCGACAGAGGCATGATTTTATAGTTGCACAAATAAAGCTCATAGCATAATGCAGGTGGTGGTCTTAGAAGCAAGTATGCTAATGTATGTTGTGGATAATCGCGTATGACCAAAACAGTGCGGCTGAAGGTTGCTCCGCCGGGTTAGTCATGCCAGGCTTACGGGAGGCTCAGGTGAGTAATACCCGGCCAATGTCAGGTCTTCCGGTAGCTCGGCTGCTTCACCTGTAATGTTGTCAAGCCCCAGTGCAAGATTATCAACACGTCTCGGAGTGTTGTTGAAACCAAAGTTCCAAGATCACATCAACCTCATTTGTTTTCATTGGTCGTCGGCTGTGTTGGACTTGGAGGTATCCAGGGGAATTAAGTCCTTTGTTCATCTTGTGACCAAAGGTCAGAGGAAGGGTATCCGCTGCACACGACCACCGCCTGATGCTGAACTTGTCATGGAGTCTTGAAGGAATTTCCCCTCGCTTTTCAAAAGGGAAGTCTTGTGGATGCCGAGAAGGAGAGAAAGTGTAGTTACCTTAGTTACCACTATGTCGATGATTATAGCGGAAAGTACTGGCATTTAAGATGCTGAAATCACATGATTTACTGTATTATTATTTTTATCCATTATAAGCACTCTTCCTTCTTCAGCTAATTAGAAATGTTGGAAATTCATTAACATCGGGACTTCATTCGTTCTTAGATCAGCACGGTAGGAGTTTGAAAGCTGGCCACTTCCAACTGTTAATACTCCATATTTTAGTGATTTTGGTGCATTTGTCCTAATTTCAATGAGGGGGGAAAATACAAGGAACTTGGAGGTACAGGGGTAGTGCCTAAGGTTTGGTGAAAATTGTTCTTGTGAACGCGGGTGGTTGAGATATCATAAAAGAGGAAAGACCGAGAAATCTGACAAGAGTTGAACACTGCTGAGAGTACTTAAGCTTCAGCGTCTATAGATAATGAGAACTGCAAGCCCGCCATCAAAATGAGCCGCGCTCCAGATTTTGTGTCGTCTGTACCAAGGGAAAATATAGTCAGAAACCAGGTTGAGTGTCTATACCCTTTCTGAGTACTGCGGCCATGGTTTAATTCTGTTCCTAGTGCAACTGCGTTTGTTAGGCACTATTCTCGTTTGAGTGTCTTGATTCCAGTTAGGGCGGTGGTGCCGCTTTCACTCCTGAGGTCACTTCGCACCCGAGATAATTGAAAAAAAAAAATCATGCACAGGTCCTTACTGCCTTTAATCATCGGCAGTGCCCCACAGTTCGGCTTCCAGGAAAGAACTCGTCCATGTTGAAGTCAGTCAGTGGAGGATGTTAAAAGGTTACCGCCTTGCGCAACACAGCACGCTTCGTTGTCACATGATGGGAGTTCTCGCGTAAGGGTTCGTTTATAATGTTGGCACTGTCATGCATTGATTGAAATACTGATTTGTTTATTGCTCTCCGAAGAAAGGGGGCTTCTTAGTCACTGGGCCGCTTACTGTAATTGTTTCCCAGGATGACTGGATACGTGCTTCCTTAGTAAGCGCTGTGTTGTGCTCCTGAGGGATTTCTCTCTCTCTCTCTCTCTCTCTCTCTCTCTCTCTCTCTCTCTCTCTCTCTCTCTCTCTCTCTCTCTCTCTCTCCCTCAAACACATGAAAAGAGACATACCATAACTCTTCCCAGGAAGAAATTCGCAGGGGTTGGCCGTGTCTCAAGGATCTTACATAGAGAGTCATTGCTCTAATCTCCTTTTTAGCCTTGTGAAAGGACGACGAATTCTGACACCATCCCACCCGGCAGAGGCAGTGTATGTGTGTATCTGTTTAGTTTGTTGTTCATATTATAATTGTTATTATTTTTTAGTATTATCTACAGTCACTACAGAGGTTATATCGAATTTGGTTCTGCACTTATGTTGTATATGTGCTGCTGGAGAAGTTGATCTTCAGGGCTTATGTGATTCAACTTTTTTTTTTTTTTTTTTTGTATCTTGGCATTTGGTAAGTAATTGGTAAGTAATTTAATAATGATGGTAGAGACTCCCAATACTGGTTATGTATTTCGTTAGTCCGTTTGCCGTGGCTAGACTTAAACATTTTAGCCCCGAGATCAGGTTCAGCACAGGCCAAAGACAAGTTTCTTAGTTCAAGTCCCGACACCACTGGGTGGCGAGAGGATGTGCTGTTAATATAACTTGTGCTCTTGTTCTTTTCTATGTGTGGTTTACAGACTGTGTTTTGTCAGGGAGCATGACGTGGTGATCCTCACCCAAATTGGTTTCTATGTATTTCGGTCGCTAGGGATTATCCCCGCCAGGAAGAACCGTACATGGTTTTTCTAAGAGAGGTTGCAAGGATGATGACGCCTTTTGTGTGTGTGTGTGTGTGTGGTATAGAATATTGTTTCGGTTAGTTCCGGCAGCGCTTGCAGACAACGTTGCAACGCAGTGTATTGAAAATTACCCAACTGGTTGCTGTTAATCATTATAAACGTGTGCTTCTTACTGTTCATTTACTTATTAAAATGATTTAGACCACAAAAAATACTGATTCTTTTTTACATAACTACCAGCCTTCGTGAGTCTGTAAAGAGTTAGACACAAAAATTACCGTGTAATTTTGCGTTCTTTTTACCTGGAAGGAGGATTGGCCTTGAGTAAGGAGTGGGCTCAGATCTGTAGCTGGACCACACGTTGATGTGTGGGTACCGGACTGTCTTGTACGAAAGCATATATATATATATATATATATATATATATATATATATATATATATATATATATATATACATATTGTAGAAGAAGGTCGTAACCAACATATGAAGTTGGACAAAACTTACAGCTGTAGGTTATGGAGGCCAAGGTCTTTTTCCATTTTGATCAATGTTGCCAGCTTGGGATTTTGTCTGCTTGTAAATGGTCCTGCTTGAAAGGTACGCTACACTGAGGAAAGACTCCCCAGCATCTGCAGATAATGGAAGACATGATTCTTGTGTTAGATAAGCGTTGCGAGAGGTGGATTTCCTTGGTGAATCATGGCGTCCCAAACATCTTACCGTGTTGCTACACTTCCTGTTTGGTACGTGGTCTTCAACCTCAGACACTCGTCTGTAAGGCGAATCATTTTACCGTAATAAACTTGGCGAAGGCATTTACGTAGTAATGAGGTAATTTGAGTCTGGTAAGCGAGATTTAATACAGATTTTGATAAACTTTGGAATATGGTTGACGAGCCATTAGCTAAAAACTGGATCACGGATTCACATGTATGAGATCTTTTGAGATACAGATAGAGCCATTCGTTAGCTCTAACACACGTATCAAGATAGAAAACTGTAAATGTGCACCCGGGGTCATGTACTCTTGACTACATACATGTTTTATTCCCAGTTACGTTTTCATCGAATATTGATTCTTGGACATATATTTTAGGCAATATGTATCGTTGCTTCTGGCGGGTACACTCGAACCAAAAAAAATAGTTTCCTTTTGAACTAAAGCCACAGACGCTAGCAGACCGCATTCGATTCTTCTTAGCCTATCAGTGACCTCCTCCGTGCCCAGAGAACAAGTGCTCTGTTGTTTGAGTGTAATGGAAAGCTTTGGTGGTGGTGAGTAGGCGGCTTTGGAGCCGAGAGACAAGGACAGCACTCATCACACAAGGCTGTATTACCCCTGGTCTCCAGATATGGAAATGTGTGCCGAGACATTTTCACTATTTTCATTTTGTTTCTCGGTCATTATTTAGATCGGGGGGGGGGGGGGGTCGTTGATGCTGAAGACTCGTATGAGAATGTGTAGGTTCGGTACGGCTCACTGCGGGCTTCCCCTGTTACAGTAACCTATCATGGGTTTACCCCGTTGAGTAGCCTAGGTGTTGTTGGCAAGGGTCTAGTGTTGCTGGCAAGGTGGAGTTTTCCCCCGTCTTTACATCTGCCACTGGTGGTGATGATGTTGGGGTGGGTCGTATGTTTTACTGGGTTTTCCTTCCTGGTGTAACACTCTTGAGGTCAAAGGTCTGTACATTGTGGCCTGTCCTAGAAATTTGCTTTTCCTCTAAACATTTTTGATTTAGAAATTTATCACAAGTTGTGGCAGATTTTTAAAACCATCTGAACGTTTTTTTTTTTTTAATGGATGTTCAAATGTGAAAGTTATTTTTCGTTCGTATGATATGGTATGAATATTGGGCTGTTTGCGGATATCCGAGACCTTGCACGAGGATGTGTTTACAGTAAACTAGTCCATTTCCTCTCCTTGTTTACCCGCCTCTCTCGTGACACTAAGGAGTCATTTCCTGGTTCTGGTAGACCGCTCCACTTTGACATTAGAACTCAACGGTAACCTCATCATACATTTTAACAGCAAAATCATCTTCTTGGAATTGATTCTACCATCCTTTGCTGCAGGGAAAATATTCGTTCGTTTCTCAGGTTATGGAACGTGTTGCTCGCTTGGAGTGGCTTGATCATCATACCATGACACAAGTTTTATGAATGGCAGCCAATTTTTCTCTTGAGATGAATGACTTAAGAAAAAAAGGAAAAAGATTTGATAGTATTGTAACCATTGGAGTGATGTTGACTGGTTTTATTATCAAGTTTTATGAATGGCAGCCAATTTTTCTCTGAGATGAATGATTTAAAAAAAAAGAAAAAAGATTTGATAGTATTCTAACCATTGGAGTGATATTGACTGGTTTTATTTAGTATTTGGAGGTATCTGGCCCGCGCGTAGCCCTGTATTGTAGGACATGATGGAGTTTGATCCTGTAACCCATACAAAAACGCTGGTGGGGTGTGGGGGATGGAATCTCGATGTGATGAAACAAAAGCTAATTATTTTGGCGGTGTGGCGACCTATTGATCTCGTAAGAGCTTATTGTTTTGGCGTTGTGGCGACCCTATTGATCCCGTGGTCTGCCCTGAGCCGTCTGTTTTTGGCCGCCCCTCTTGTCTCCCGGCGAGAATTTCCGCCCCGGAAGTTGACTAAACTGGGATGGAGCCAAACTGCTTTTTTTTTGTGTGTGTGTGATGCACTTGTCACACCCTTCTTCCTTGCTCGCTGTTTATAGGGCGTCATATCACATGATTTTGTCAACAATCGCTGGGTTTGTAAAGTACGTCAGGAATCGCTGACATGGACAGTAAAATTGTGTGTTACCTCATCGCTTCCCAATCCAGACATGTCTGTTCAGTGAGAAGGACTCTGGGCCACTCCGGTCATAGTATATACGTTTGATACAAGCTGTAGAACCTCCAGTACTGGCAGATCTACGTGTTATTATTACGACAATGCTATTCAACGTTTATGTATCGCTTTTTGGGCATTAACGCATTTATTGATAACGTTCGTGCTCAGCAACCTTATATATATGAAGGTTACCGAGCAGCCAGGCCGGAGTAGCGAGATGGCCTACGTAAAGGAGGGCGTCTTTCATGGCGGTATGTAAGTGTCATGGTAGTATGATGTGTTGATCCTGCCCACCACAGGAAGACGCCACTTCACAATGTGTTGCATTTAGACAAGTGTATGGCTTGTGTTTCATGGTCAGTAAACTTCACAGTAAGTGTTAGAAAAGCTCGTCACAGTTCCCCCAAGTCACTGAAGAATAATGTTTTGAAATGAAGCTGATCGTATTATTATTATTATTATTCACTGTTGAGACATTAAAGCTTTGGTGTGTGTGTGTGTGTATGTGGGTATTTTGTGATATATATTTGGGTTGTGTGTTACTTATCCTGCCATCACTACCATAAGTAGTTCAATGGCATTTTGTGCACGCCAAACCTGCTATCAACAGAACATTTCAGTATGACGGAATGATCGTCCGGTAAGCAATGTTAAACATTCAACTCATTCATTCCGTTTTCTTTGGACAGCCTTGAACACTTTAGGAGACGAATCATCGTAACGATACTTAAGGCTGTCGTATACTTACTTGGAAAGTATAAGTAACTCATTAGCATCAAATAATTGTAATTCGTGTTATATGGATTTTATGCTGTAGTACATCATAATTAAAAAGCGAATATTTAAACTCGGATTTTAACATTCCCTCACGAACGGAAGTACGAACAGCGGACATAAGACACGCAAGGTGTCGCTGCCAGAGCGACGGTCAGGGTGACTTTTTTCCCCAGGATGGTCGATGCACATCAGATGACTGAATGAAATCGCGGGTACTTCTACCAGCAGTGATTAACTTAAGGTTTGATTGTATGGTGCGCGTATCGTTGCGCATCCCTTAACTTGAAGTATATATTTTTTTTTATATAATTTCATGCCTTTTTAAGACTCAGCCATCACGAACCCAGTCCCCGTCCTAAGGAAAGAAAAGGTGGGCTTGGCGGGAGTATTGACGTAGGATGCAGTAGTCTGCCACGCCCTGTACGTCATAACGGCCAGGTTGTGGACGTCCCAGAGCGAACAGTGTCGATGTTTTAATAGTAATATTATTATTTTATTACATTAATTGACATATTGATAGAATATCTGTTCTGAATACTTGCTGTTGAAGGATCGGGACATTCTTTGTCCTCTTCCAAGATGAGTGAGGAAAGATTGACCAAGAGGATATATGTGTCGGAGGTGGAGGGAACAAGGAGAAGAGGGAGACCAAATTGGAGGTGGAAAGATGGAGTGAAAAAGATTTTGTGTGATCGGGGCCTGAACATGCAGGAGGGTGAAAGGAGGGCAAGGAATAGAGTGAATTGGATCGATGTGGTATACCGGGGTTGACGTGCTGTCAGTGGATTGAAGCAGGGCATGTGAAGCGTCTGGGGTAAACCATGGAAAGCTGTGTAGGTATGTATATTTGCGTGTGTGGACGTATGTATATACATGTGTATGGGGGGGGGGGGGGTTGGGCCATTTCTTTCGTCTGTTTCCTTGCGCTACCTCGCAAACGCGGGAGACAGCGACAAAGTATAATAAAAAAAATAAATTATATATATATATATATATATATATATATATATATATATATATATATATATATATATATATATATATTGTCGTGTTATGTGGTGACTTAAGGCGAATATTTCATGTCACAAATCTTTGGGGTGAATGTATTTTGTGATGTATATTTGTGTTGCATGTTACCTATCCTGCCTTTGATTACCATAAGCAGTTCATAGACATGCAATGTGTGTGTGTGTGTATTTATTGTGTGTGTTCTTACCACAGCTCATTAATACGATTGGCCATCAGTCATTAGCAACAGTTGACCCTGCCATCATTATACGAAATATCAACTTGCCACTGATGAAACATTTGACTTATATCTGCTAGAGTCGCCTGGAAAGCTACACAGGAATTGACTACAAATTACTGACGTCTGGCGTACTGGTTTACCCCTTACCGCCTGGCCATGTAGAGAAATGTGTCCTTGTTACATTTTTCTAATGATAATCCGGGGAACCAGTAGAGAGGTCGATATAGTTCGCATGATATCTTTCAGTGTTATATTTTCCAGGAGAGTAGTTGGCGTGTACCATGAGTGTACGTTATAACGTAACCATCGAACCCTGATTTTCGGGAACTGTTACTAAACACCAGGGGTAGTTAAGATAGCCAATTTCGTGGTAGATAAGATAACCAATTTCTTTTCTAGTACTGTAATGATACATTATTAACCTGTTAGTGAGGGACACGTTAGGTACCTGGTATCTTGGAGGTACGATGGTTTTATCTTGGTGTTGTGTGTGTGTCTGTGTGTGTGTGGTGCTGTTGTCGTCTGCTTGGAACCTGGTCGCTCCCACAGAGATTAAAGCCACCACTTTGCTCTCTCTCTCTCTCTCTCTCTCTCTCTCTCTCTCTCTCTCTCTCTCTCTCTCTCTCTCTCTCTACTTTCCCTGCACTAAATTCATCGACTTATTACTCACTCCACTGCGGGCGTGAGTGCCACTTAGGATTTATTCATAAAATATATGTAAATCATTTATTTGTGTGTGTGTGCATGTGTGTGTGTGTGTGTGTGTGTGTGTGTGTGTGTGTGTGTGTGTGTGTGTTGGAATGTTTGTTGTGATGGCGTGGCTCTCCCGGGGGTCAGGGGTTAGTTACGGGGTGAGGAGGAGGAGGAGGAGGATCACGCCCACGGTCGCCCACTGGGGGCGGGCGGAGTGCTGGCTGGCCAGTCATGGGGCCAGGGTGTGGGGAAACCTTATACCAGGCTGGTTGTGGGAGGCGGGGAAGAGTGAGTGGACCGGACTCGCGTCGGTCTACGTAAACCACTATTCCCAGACTCGCGTCGGTCTACGTAAACCACTATTCCCAGACTCGCGTCGGTCTACGTAAACCACTATTCCCAGACTCGCGTCGGTCTACGTAAACCCCCACAGCGTCAAGTCAGACCTGCGGAATGTTGTTGTGATTGCTTGCTGAGCCATTCCCATGTTGTAGGTTAAGGGGTAGATCTGATGGGACGAACTGAGCCACTCCCATGTTGTAGGTTAAGGGGCAGATCTTCTGATGGGACGAACTGAGCCACTCCCATGTTGTAGGTTAAGGGGCAGATCTTCTGATGGGACGAACTGATGTTCGTTCGTCCACTTACGGTGGAAGACACACGACTCCTTGCTAACGAACGACGGTGTACGATGCTTGAGTACGACGATACGACCCTTGTGCACGATGATACGACCCTTGTGTACGACGGTACGACCTTTGAGCACGATGATACGACCCTTATGTACGATGATAGATCCTTGAGCACGACGGTACGACCCTTGTGCACGATGATACGACCCTTGTGCACGACGGTACGACCTTTGAGCACGATGGTACGACCCTTGTGCACGATGATACGACCCTTGAGCACGACGGTGCGATCCTTGTGCACGATGATACGACCCTTGAGCACGACGGTGCGATCCTTGTGCACGATGATACGACCCTTGTGCACGACGGTACGACCTTTGAGCACGATGGTACGACCCTTGTGCACGATGATACGACCCTTGAGCACGACGGTACGACCTTTGAGCACGACGGTGCGATCCTTGTGCACGATGATACGACCCTTGAGCACGAAGGTGCGACCTTTGAGCACGACGGCAGGACCCTTGAGCACGATGGTCATAGTGGATGCAGGTGGGTGTACGGGGTCATAGTGGATGCAGGTGGGTGTACGGGGTCATAGTGGATGCAGGTGGGTGTGCGGGGTCATAGTGGATGCAGGTGGGTGTACGGGGTCACAGTGGATGCAGGTGGGTGTACGGGGTCATAGTGGATGCAGGTGGGTGTACGGGGTCACAGTGGATGCAGGTGGGTGTGCGGGGTCATAGTGGATGCAGGTGGGTGTGCGGGGTCATAGTGGATGCAGGTGGGTGTGCGGGGTCATAGTGGATGCAGGTGGGTGTACGGGGTCATAGTGGATGCAGGTGGGTGTACGGGGTCATAGTGGATGCAGGTGGGTGTGCGGGGTCATAGTGGATGCAGGTGGGTGTACGGGGTCACAGTGGATGCAGGTGGGTGTACGGGGTCATAGTGGATGCAGGTGGGTGTACGGGGTCACAGTGGATGCAGGTGGGTGTGCGGGGTCATAGTGGATGCAGGTGGGTGTGCGGGGTCATAGTGGATGCAGGTGGGTGTGCGGGGTCACAGTGGATGCAGGTGGGTGTGCGGGGTCACAGTGGATGCAGGTGGGTGTGCGGGGTCATAGTGGATGCAGGTGGGTGTGCGGGGTCATAGTGGATGCAGGTGGGTGTGCGGGGTCACAGTGGATGCAGGTGGGTGTGCGGGGTCATAGTGGATGCAGGTGGGTGTACGGGGTCATAGTGGATGCAGGTGGGTGTACGGGGTCACAGTGGATGCAGGTGGGTGTGCGGGGTCACAGTGGATGCAGGTGGGTGTGCGGGGTCACAGTGGATGCAGGTGGGTGTGCGGGGTCACAGTGGATGCAGGTGGGTGTGCGGGGTCACAGTGGATGCAGGTGGGTGTGCGGGGTCATAGTGGATGCAGGTGGGTGTGCGGGGTCATAGTGGATGCAGGTGGGTGTGCGGGGTCATAGTGGATGCAGGTGGGTGTGCGGGGTCACAGTGGATGCAGGTGGGTGTAGCGGGGTCACAGTGGATGCAGGTGGGTGTGCGGGGTCACAGTGGATGCAGGTGGGTGTGCGGGGTCATAGTGGATGCAGGTGGGTGTGCGGGGTCATAGTGGATGCAGGGTGGGTGTGCGGGGGTCATAGTGGATGCAGGTGGGTGTGCGGGGTCACAGTGGATGCAGGTGGGTGTGCGGGGTCACAGTGGATGCAGGTGGGTGTGCGGGGTCATAGTGGATGCAGGTGGGTGTGCGGGGTCATAGTGGATGCAGGTGGGTGTGCGGGGTCATAGTGGATGCAGGTGGGTGTGCGGGGTCATAGTGGATGCAGGTGGGTGTACGGGGTCACAGTGGATGCAGGTGGGTGTACGGGGTCACAGTGGATGCAGGTGGGTGTCGGGGTGGATGCAGGTGGGTGTACGGGGTCATAGTGGATGCAGGTGGGTGTACGGGGTCATAGTGGATGCAGGTGGGTGTGCGGGGTCATAGTGGATGCAGGTGGGTGTACGGGGTCACAGTGGATGCAGGTGGGTGTACGGGGTCATAGTGGATGCAGGTGGGTGTACGGGGTCACAGTGGATGCAGGTGGGTGTGCGGGGTCATAGTGGATGCAGGTGGGTGTGCGGGGTCATAGTGGATGCAGGTGGGTGTGCGGGGTCACAGTGGATGCAGGTGGGTGTGCGGGGTCACAGTGGATGCAGGTGGGTGTGCGGGGTCATAGTGGATGCAGGTGGGTGTGCGGGGTCATAGTGGATGCAGGTGGGTGTGCGGGGTCATAGTGGATGCAGGTGGGTGTGCGGGGTCATAGTGGATGCAGGTGGGTGTACGGGGTCATAGTGGATGCAGGTGGGTGTACGGGGTCACAGTGGATGCAGGTGGGTGTGCGGGGTCACAGTGGATGCAGGTGGGTGTGCGGGGTCACAGTGGATGCAGGTGGGTGTGCGGGGTCATAGTGGATGCAGGTGGGTGTGCGGGGTCATAGTGGATGCAGGTGGGTGTGCGGGGTCATAGTGGATGCAGGTGGGTGTACGGGGTCACAGTGGATGCAGGTGGGTGTGCGGGGTCACAGTGGATGCAGGTGGGTGTGCGGGGTCACAGTGGATGCAGGTGGGTGTGCGGGGTCATAGTGGATGCAGGTGGGTGTGCGGGGTCATAGTGGATGCAGGTGGGTGTGCGGGGTCATAGTGGATGCAGGTGGGTGTACGGGGTCACAGTGGATGCAGGTGGGTGTGCGGGGTCACAGTGGATGCAGGTGGGTGTGCGGGGTCACAGTGGATGCAGGTGGGTGTGCGGGGTCATAGTGGATGCAGGTGGGTGTGCGGGGTCATAGTGGATGCAGGTGGGTGTGCGGGGGTCATAGTGGATGCAGGTGGGTGTGCGGGGTCATAGTGGATGCAGGTGGGTGTGCGGGGTCACAGTGGATGCAGGTGGGTGTGCGGGGTCATAAGTGGATGCAGGTGGGTGTGCGGGGTCATAGTGGATGCAGGTGGGTGTGCGGGGTCATAGTGGATGCAGGTGGGTGTGCGGGGTCATAGTGGATGCAGGTGGGTGTGCGGGGTCATAGTGGCTGCAGGTGGGTGTGCGGGGTCATAGTGGATGCAGGTGGGTGTGCGGGGTCATAGTGGATGCAGGTGGGTGTGCGGGGTCATAGTGGATGCAGGTGGGTGTGCGGGGTCATAGTGGATGCAGGTGGGTGTGCGGGGTCACAGTGGATGCAGGTGGGTGTGCGGGGTCATAGTGGATGCAGGTGGGTGTGCGGGGTCATAGTGGCTGCAGGTGGGTGTCCGGGGTCATAGTGGATGCAGGTGGGTGTGCGGGGTCATAGTGGATGCAGGTGGGTGTGCGGGGTCATAGTGGATGCAGGTGGGTGTGCGGGGTCATAGTGGATGCAGGTGGGTGTGCGGGGTCACAGTGGATGCAGGTGGGTGTGCGGGGTCATAGTGGATGCAGGTGGGTGTGCGGGGTCATAGTGGCTGCAGGTGGGTGTCCGGGGTCATAGTGGATGCAGGTGGGTGTGCGGGGTCATAGTGGATGCAGGTGGGTGTGCGGGGTCATAGTGGATGCAGGTGGGTGTGCAGGGTCATAGTGGATGCAGGTGGGTGTGCGGGGTCATAGTGGATGCAGGTGGGTGTGCGGGGTCATAGTGGATGCAGGTGGGTGTACGGGGTCATAGTGGATGCAGGTGGGTGTGCGGGGTCATAGTGGATGCAGGTGGGTGTGCGGGGTCATAGTGGATGCAGGTGGGTGTGCGGGGTCACAGTGGATGCAGGTGGGTGTGCGGGGTCATAGTGGATGCAGGTGGGTGTGCGGGGTCACAGTGGATGCAGGTGGGTGTGCGCAGTGGGCCATGGGAAACTGTAGTGGGCATCTCTTAAGGGGGGGAGGAGTCCTTTGCAGTCGATTAAATAACTAACCCCGCCATGTCATAAGGTCGGTATACACCAACACTTGATTCTGTGCAGTGAGCTTTACGGGAGATTGTAGATGAGGCAGCGAAGGTCTGAGCCCATCAGCAGTTTGGCAGAAATTGGGTTTGTTTACACCGGCTGAGCCGGCCATTCAGTGGTGGTGTTCCCCCTCGCCGACACACACACACACACACACACACACACAGGCGCGCGCATGATGGCACCGGTTGGTCAGTTCAATCTCTCTCTCTCTCTCTCTCTCTCTCTCTCTCTCTCTCTCTCTCTCTCTCTCTCTCTCTCTCTCTCTCCTGAGACAGTCAGGAGCTGGCTGGGAGGACGCCAGAGATGTTGTGATCCTACACTTGATCCTGCGAGCTGTTTGCGCGGGTCTGGTGTAGAGACGGTTTGCTTTCGATCCGCTTTTCTGTATGACGTCATGCGTGGGATACGTTCTCGTGCCCGGTCGGGCTAGTGAACGTGTCCCTCTTGTGTCCTGCATCACACAATGACCAGGTTATTGTGTGGTAGACAGTGATAGGATCCAAAATGCCTGATCACTCTAAGATATAAAGCTAATGGTAAACAAGAACAGGAAAAAATAACATTAGTTCAAGTGGCGAATTTTGAATGGGGCTACGTTATGGTTGGGCCAAGCCAGCATCCTGGCCACACCTCAAAAGCTCCCAGAAACCGCCACCACAGCGGCCAAACTCACTCTGTGGGACCCTGTTACGAACTCCCGTCTCCCTCACTCACCAGTCAACCCGCCACCGTCACCCACACTTGTGGAAAATAGAATAAAACATTTGAAATTGTTGGAAACGACTGATGAATCTCGTCACATACACGTTTGTTATCGTTTGATATTTTGACAGCATTTTGCAAGTATCTCTGGGTAGATGGTGCGGCCATGTACTTTAGAACATTAATAACATTCGTCTGTGGTATACTTCCCGGATGTTTTGTTCGCAAGACGGGCGTTCACAAGGTATCTGGGTGTTTATTTAATGAAGGTTCTGACGTCATCTGTCGCTTTACCCACGGGCACATGCAAGACACCGCCAGACGATTTTTTTTCCTGCCGTCCCGGGATTGGTCAGTTCGTTGGTGACGTAACGGGTTCTGCGCAGTGAGTCCTTTGATTGGCCGGCTCAGGGATGATGTAGGAAGAATTTTTTTTCGTTTTCTAGATTGCTCCATATTGAGAGGTAAAGGCTTGTACATTAGCAAAAGAAACTGAACCTGTTGCTGGCCTTGAACGGTGACGTCAGTACGTGGAAGAGGAGGAACTGCAGTGCTATTGGCTAGTTAGAGGCTGACGTCACCAGCATGTTAAAGAGAGAGTTGTTCGTCGCGAAAACCAACATGTATACCTGGTGATCTCAGTGTTCGCGGAACTCGTTGTAGAGAGATTTTGATCCTAGGAATAATAGTCATTTGGCTCTGTATATTTAACACTTAATTGTTTAGCGGTTCTTGCTACTATTACTGTTATCAAGCAGTAGTGGCAAGCGGTGGTTGTATTGGTGGTAGTAATGTTCGTAGTAGTAGTAGTAGTTGCAAGTGGTAGCAGTAATGATAGTAGTAGTGGTAGTAGTAATGGTGGTGTTGGTAGTGGTAGTAGTAGTAGCAAGTGGTGGTGGTGGTAGTAGTAGTCGAAATAGTAGTAGTAAGTGGTGGTGGTGGCAGCTAGTGGTTGTGATAATAATGGTAGTAGTAGTAGTAGTAGTAGTAGTAAGCGGTTATGATAGTAATTTATCATTAAATCATGTATCTTTATTACTTTATCTTCTAAGTGGACGGGCCTGGTGGACCAGGGCCAGGCTGGACCTGGTCCACCAGGCACGCCGTAGTAACTACATGATGCACGAGGATAATCTCACCAGCTGCTTGTATTTCCTCAGTGTCAGCTGGCTCTGTTCCCAGTGTCAGCTGGCTCTGTTCCTATAGTGTCAGCTGGCTCTGTTCCCATAGTGTCAACTGACTTTGTTCCCATAGTGTCAGCTGGCTCTGTTTCCAGTGTCAGCTGGCTTTGTTCCAATAGTGTCAACTGACTTTGTTCCCATAGTGTCAGCTGGCTCTGTTCCCATAGTGTCGACTGGCTTTCCTATCTCAGTGTCAAAGGGGGTGGAGAGAGAGAGAGAGAGAGAGAGAGAGAGAGAGAGAGAGAGAGAGAGAGAGAGAGAGAGAGAGAGAGAGAGAGAGAGAGTGGGGGCAGACAGCTGGAGCGCTGCCAAGATGGTGTTCTATTGTGCTGATACTTGACATCATTTCGTATAAGTTCTTTTCATATATATATATACACCAGGAATGATATGTACTCGCATTTAAGTCAGTCTTTTGTATTAAATGTATAATTGTTAATTATGAAAAGACTTGACGTAAACTGTCAATGGTTTTGTGTGGACTTCATCATACGGTGTTACAAAATGAGAAATTTAATTGCATTTACCAGACTGCCTTTGTGTTTGACCAGTCGACGTTCCACATCCCTGTCCTCTGGTATCTTCCTCGTATTTCTTATATATTATGTATATATAATGTATGTATTATGTATTTCTTATGTATATATAATGTATTTACGTATGTATATATTATGTATTTCTTATGTATGTATAATGTATTTATGTATGTATGTATTATGTATTTCTTATGGACGTGTCGTCCTTCATGACGATCCTTTCCTGTAGCTCAGCTGAGACTGGGTTCGAACAGTGCTTCGAACAGAGACCGGCTTCAAACAGTGCTTTGAGTAGAGACTAGTTTGGAAGAGAGACTGGCTTCAAACAGTGCTTCGAGCAGAGACTAGCTTCGAACAGGGATTAGCTGTTACTGAAGGTCGTAGCGAAGATGAAGTTACGCGTTTTGCGCATTTATTGCCTCATTGTCACAGCTGTGTGTGAGGATGCTTTGATTGTACTTAATTAAGAGGAATTTGTGTAAATTGTTTTATCAGTTAACGAACAAGCAGAGCAGGACGGTACTGTACGGTACAGCGAAATAATCACGTCAGAGGATAGGCCATCAGGGTCGTACGTGGGTCGTACCGTCATGCTCAGGGGTTCACACTGTCGTGGTCAGTGGTCGTACCGTCATGTTCAGGGGTTCACACTGTCGTGGTCAGTGGTCGTACCGTCATGTTCAGGGGTTCACGCTGTCGTAGTCAGTGGTCGTACCGTCATGTTCAGGGGTTCACACTGTCGTGGTCAGTGGTCGTACCGTCATGCTCAGGGGTTCACACTGTCGTGGTCAGTGGTCGTACCGTCATGCTCAGGGGTTCACACTGTCGTGGTCAGTGGTCGTACCGTCATGCTCAGGGGTTCACACTGTCGTGGTCAGTGGTCTTACCGTCATGTTCAGGGGTTCACACTGTCGTGGTCAGTGGTCGTACCGTCATGTTCAGGGGTTCACACTGTCGTAGTCAGTGGTCGTACCGTCATGTTCAGGGGTTCACACTGTCGTGGTCAGTGGTCGTACCGTCATGCTCAGGGGTTCACACTGTCGTGGTCAGTGGTCGTACCGTCATGCTCAGGGGTTCACACTGTTGTGGTCAGTGGTCGTACCGTCATGTTCAGGGGTTCACACTGTCGTGGTCAGTGGTCGTACCGTCATGTTCAGGGGTTCACACTGTCGTGGTCAGTGGTCGTACCGTCATGTTCAGGGGTTCAGACTGTCGTGGTCAGTGGTCGTACCGTGGAGGTGAGGGAGGTCAGGAGACCCCGTGTGTGTGTTGTGGTCTGGGCAGGGTAGGTCGTCATAGATATTTGGGTGGTGGTGGTCGTGACGTGCAGCCACGGGCATGGCCAAGTTATGTAACCCACAAACTTGATGCGCTCACCCGTTTTCTATATTGAGATAGATAGATGTAGATATTACAGAAGACGATTGGTTGTGAAATACAAAATATTTATGGGGTAAGCTTACTTTGTGATTTCTTAGATCCGCTAGGCAACACACACACACACACACACACACACACACACACACACACACACACACACACACACACACACACACACACACGTGACCTCTGACCCCCTCCCCCTTTACATAGGTCGAAGTGAATTATTGGAAGACAACTGCAGCGTAATATATATATATATATATATATATATATATATATATATATATATATATATATATATATATATATATATAGAGAGAGAGAGAGAGAGAGAGAGAGAGAGAGAGAGAGAGAGATTAAATATAATTATTGAACACTGACCAGCGATGGTGAAGTGCAGCAGAAGGTATGATGGGCGGGTCATCTTGGGCTCCATGGTAGACATCCTCCTTGAGGTTAAACCTTGTACTTTCGGGCGTTACTTTTGTACTGTTGCTGTGTCCTAGCGCCACACCACCCACACGGGACCAGTCACATAGCTCTCTGGCAATACTGATAAATACTTAGTTACGTATGTCTTAGCACCACTGGATTGGCAGAGGTAGGTCGTAATCTTTCAATTTGCTTAATTTTTAGTATGTAAGTCTGAGCCATTTATATCTACGGCTCAGCCTATTTATTTTGAACGTATATAGCACTGTAGTACGAGTTTGTTCAAGTTCATTTAGTATTAAATCATTAATTTACATTCCTGAAATTTCTTGCGAGCATGAATGATTTTCGAAGAGTACGTTATTTGTGTCTCTCTTGGTACGACAGCTTTACGCACGCACAGCTGACGTCAGAGTATCAACAAGTTTGTAATCCCACGTGTTGTTGTTGGACTCAAGTCACTCTCACGTCACGTCGCTGGCCACGGCGATACGTCCGCTCAGTTCGGCGTCCACCTCTGGACTGCGGAGGCCGGGCTCGCTCCGCGTTCATGTAAGGTCCTAGAGCGCAACGAGTCTTCCTTCTTGGCTAGAATGCCGGCTGTACGATACTGTTCGTTCGCACAGCTGAAGGAGTTTTTCTCCTTTCATCTGACATAAGCACTCGAGTCGTTATATTTTTTATCCTCGTTGGTATCAAAATACTTTTTGTATTTCGATTTCCCGGTGTGTTCGGGGGAAAACAGTACCTGGGAAATAAAATTGAATGATGAGAAAATGCCTTGATGTCCGAATATATGCAAAACGTGAGCGAAAAGTTCTGGGTTGTGAGACTTTCCAATCCCAGAGATGACTCAGCCGGGCGGGCGGCCGGGCGGGCGGCGGGGTTCCTGGAATTTCCTGTGTCTCACTCACTCCCGCGCTCCCCCGTGCCCCAGGGATGGACATGTGACGTCACGACCCGTAGCTTGAGCTGACTGGATATGGCTGTGGTTCACTGGAACCATCGTGATCACCTCTTCCAGGTTCCAGGGTGCAAGTGGAGTGCATCCTCCAGGTCGCTTCCTGTGGGAGAAAACGGAAGTTAGTCTACGAGTATGTTGAACTGCGCTGTTTATTGTTTACCATTGAGGTGGTCTGCTGTATGTTTGTTTACATGACGCGATCGCTGGCTTGCAGGTTATTGTCCCTACCAGTTATTTACCTATTTGGTTATTTAGGAAAAAAAAGTAGGAATACGAAGATATATATATATAATATATATATATATTTTTTTTTTTTTTTGCTTTGTCGCTGTCTCCCGCGTTTGCGAGGTAGCGCAAGGAAACAGACGAAAGAAATGGCCCAACCCACCCCCATACACATGTATATACATACGGCCACACACGCAAATATACATACCTACATATATATATATATATATATATATATATATATATATATATATATATATATATATCCCCTGATGATGTGATTATTACACGAAAGTGCACTTGAGAACTTATCGTGTTTCATTTCCCCGTGGACTGATAGGAATATATAAATTAAATGTCTAAGCTACCAGTCACTGACAGTTGCCCTCTGGAAGGCTAGGTCGAAATGTTAAAGGGTTAAAAAGATAGAGAAATAAGGGGTCAGGAAATTTAAAGCTTTTCGAGAAATTGGAAAGCCTGTCTCTTAAAAGGGTCAGGTCACAGGAGTTGGGGGGGCGGGGGGGGCGGGGGGGATTGTGAGGTGAAAGAGTTTCAAATCTTTGCGACGTTGGGAAGAAATTTCCGATGTCTGTGGATGACAGTATTGTGCTCTCTGTTGTACCTACAACCTGTTCACCTCACTGTAGTTGTAGCTTGTAATGTTTGATGTGATGTCTTAGTCATTCTCTCACTTGTGTATGCTTCGAAATTTTTCAAATGGATTAATTATTACAGAGGACCAAAATTTAAGTTGCTTTCATTGTACTACTTTTACCTGAGCTGTTAAGGTATTTTCATTTTACGGAATTTGTGATTACGTATTGATGTGGGATGAGTATGAATAAAGACGCTAGCTTTGTCGTTACGGCTTATCATCAACATTAGATGTGTTTATAATCAAGATTTACTGAGGACAAAAGCAGGCGCCTGGTCGCTCTGACGTCTGGGAGTGACCTTGCGTTGTTCGCCAAGGTCCAAGTTTGCATCTTAGGGCACACGTGTCGTTTACACAGTTTACACCATCTTTGTTTTTCTTGAATGGCAAACCCCCCACCCCTACCCCTTCCGAACCCCTCCAGGACGTGAATGGTGGTGGGAGGGTAAGTTGTGGCTAGGACCTGAATGAAATGTCTCTTTTGAAAGCCATGAATTGGTTTCAAGGGCCATGAATGATGATGGCCTGTGTAGAGGAACCTTTTGAGGTAGCTTGTACGAGATTCAGTTGATGGACTGGGTGATTAGGGAAGCGAAGACGAAACTTTATGGAAGGGTCTGAACGAGCGACCTCCAGGGGTCGTGAAGAAGGGCTGGTTGTCAAGAAGGGCCCCCCGAGTGGTTGATGAAGGACCCTAAATGAGTGGTCGTTTGGAGGGCTGAGTGAGAGGGGAATAGTAGGGTGGTAGGTACTCTTGTCAAGACCTTGAGAAAGATCGTACACTCTCACCCCGGTGCCAAACGTAGGTTTTTATTTACCACTGCCACACGCAGCTGTGTGTCTTAAGGAAGACTTTCCACTGCTCTGCACGAACTGTGAGGGTAGTACAGGAGTCAATACAGATACAGTGGTTACAGTGGATGACATCAGTACTGTTTACAGACGTACTCTCTCTCTCTCTCTCTCTCTCTCTCTCTCTCTCTCTCTCTCTCTCTCTCTCTCTCTCTCTCTCTCTCTCTCTCTCTCTCTCTCTTTATATATATATATATATATATATATATATATATATATATATATATATATATATATATATATATATATATATATTTCTTTTCTTTCTTTCAAACTATTCGCCATTTTCCGCATTAGCGAGGTAGCGTTAAGAACAGAGGACTGGGCCTTTGAGGGAATACCCTCACCTGGCCCAATTCTCTGTTCCTTCTTTTGGAAAAAAAAAAAAAAAAAAAAAAAGGAGAGGGGAGGATTTCCAGCCCCCCGCTCCCTCCCCTTTTAGTCGCCTTCTACGACACGCAGGGAATACGTGGGAAGTATTCTTAATCCCCTATCCCCAGGGATAATATATATATATATATATATATATATATATATATATATATATATATATATATATATATATATAGAGAGAGAGAGAGAGAGAGAGAGAGAGAGAGAGAGATACTGACGTATGACATGGACCAAGGTTACTTCAGCTGGACTGCTAACATGGCTGCAGATACAAGTAGAAAATGGTCGTTAATTTGTGCCAAGCTACTTGCACCCTCGAGGATGACTCAAGATCGGCAGTTACTACGCGAGACTGCAGACTCTCAGACGGATCTGCCGTACACACACACACACACACACACACACACACACACACACACATGGGAGGAGGCAGTGGGTGAGGGACGGAGGAGCTTCTCAGAAAGGCTCGAGCGTTTGCCGGGAAAGTAGACCTGGGTGGCTGGGACCCGCACCAAGGTCTTGCCACTCGCCAGACCTGGTTGCATCTTTTATTTTCACTGTCGCCGTTGTTGCTTGGCGGGGGAGGGAAGGTTTCTTTGTTTCAAGTTTATGCAGATTTTTGTCTTGTATTTTATTTTTCATGTATTGAATTTTCTAATGCGCTCTCTCTCTCTCTCTCTCTCTCTCTCTCTCTCTCTCTCTCTCTCTCTCTCTCTCTCTCTCTCTCTCTCTCTCTCTCTCAAGGCTAAAGGGGAAGAGTGGTTTGGGAATGACTTGGGAGTAAAGTCAGGGGTTGGTGAGAGGACAAGAGCAAAGGAAGGAGTAGCACTGCTCCTGAAGCAGGAGTTATGGGAGTATGTGATAGAGTGCAAGAAAGTAAACTCTAGATTATGGATTAGATATGGGCTAAACAGAAAGTGGATGGAGAGAGAGGGATGGTTATTGGTGCCTATAAACCTGGGCATGAGAAGAAAGATCGTGAGAGGCAAGTATTTTGGGAGCAGCTGAGTGAGTGTGTTAGTAGTTTTGATGCATGAGACCGGGTTATAGTGATGGGTGATTTGAATGTAAAGGTGAGTAATGTGGCAGTTGAGGGAATAATTGGTGTACCTGGGGTGTTCACTATTGGAAATGGTAAAGAATTTGTAAATTTGTGTGCGGAAAAAGGACTGGTGTTTGGGAATACCTGGTTTAAAAAGAGAGATATACATAAGTATACGTAGGAGAGATGGCCAGAGAGCGTTATTGGATTACGTGTTAATTGATAGGCGCGTGAAAGAGACTTTTGGAAGTTAATGTGCTGAGAGATGCAACTGGAGGGATGTCTGATCATTATCTTGTGCAGGCGATGGTGAAGATTTGTACAGGTTTTCAGAAAAGAAGAGAGAATGTTAGGGTGAAGAAGGTGGTGAGAGTAAGTGAGCATTGAAAGGAGACTTGTGTGAGGAAGTGCCAGGAGAGATTGAATGCAAAATGGAAAAAGGTGAGAGCAAATGACGTAAGGGGAGTGGGGGAGGAAGGGGATGTATTTAGGGAAGCAGTGATGTCTTGCGCAAAAGATGCTTGTGACATGAGAAAGGTGGGAGGCGGGCAGATTAGAAAGGGTAGTGATTCGTGGGATGAAGAAGTAAGATTGTTAGTGAAAGAGAAGAGAAAGGCGTTTGGACGATTTTTGCAGGAAATCAGTGCGAATGACTGAGAGATGTATGAAAGAGAAAGGTGCAAGAGGTGAAAAAAAAAGGACAAATGAGAGTTGGGGTGAGAGAGTATCATTAAATTTTAGGGAGAATAAAAAGATGTTTTGGAAGGTGATAAATAAAGTGCGTAAGACAAGGGAACAAATGGGAACATCAATGAAGGGGGCTAATGAGAAGGTAATAACAAGTAGTGGTGAAGTGAGAAGGAGATGAAGTGAGTATTTTGAAGGTTTGTTGAATGTGTTTGATGATAGACAGTCAGATATAGGGTGTATTGGTTGAGGTGGTGTGCGAAGTGAGAGGATCTGGGAGAATGGTTTGGTAAACAGAGAAGAGGTAGTGAAAGCTTTGCGGAAGATGAAAGCCGGCAAGGCGGCGGGTTTAGACGGAATTTCTGTGGAATTTATTAAAAAAGGGGGCGACTGTATTGTTGACTGGTTAGTAAGGATATTCAGTGTATGTATAGTTCATGGTGAAGTGCTTGAGGATCGGCGGAATGCATCCATAGTGCCATTGTACAAAGGCAAAGGGGATAAAGGTGAGTGTTCAAATGTATCTAAGAAATACTTAGAAAAACAAATCGATTTGTATGTAGCATTTCTGGATCTGGAGAAGGCAAATGATAGAGATGCTCTGTGGAAGGTATTAAGAGTATATGGTGTGGGAGGTAAGTTGCTAGAAGCAGTAAAACGCTTTTATCAAGGATGTAAGGCATGTGTACGGGTAGGAAGAGAGGAGAGTGATTGGTGCCAAGTGAAGGTCGGTCTGCCACAGCAGTGGATAATGTCTCCATGGTTGTTTAATTTGTTTATGGATGGGGTTGTTAGGGAGGTGAATGCAAGAATTTTGGAAAGAGGGGCAAGTATGCAGTCTGTTGTGGATGAGAGGGCTTGGAATATGAGTCAGTTGTTGTTCCCTCTTGATACAGCACTGGTGGCTGGTTCGGGTGCGAAACTACAGAAGCTGGTGACTGAGTTTGGTAAATTGTGAAAGAAGAAAGTTGAGAGTAAATGTGAATGAGAGCAAGGTTATTAGGTACAGTAGGGTTGAGAGACAAGTCAATTAGGAAGTAAGTTTGAATGGAGAAAAACTAGAGGAAGTGAAGTGTTTTAGATATGTGGGAGTGGATTTGGTAACGGATGGAACCATGGAAGCGGAAGTGAGTCACAGGGTGGGGGAGGGCGTGGAGGTTTTGGGAGCGTTGAAGAATTTGTGGAAGGCGAAAACGTTATCTCCGTGAGCAAAAATTGATATGTTTGAAGGAATAGTGATTCCAACAATGTTATATGGTTGTGAGGCATGGACTGTAGATAGGGTTGTGCGGGGGAGCGTGGATGTGTTGCAAATGAGATGTTTGAGGACAATATGTGGTGTGAGGTGGTTTGATCGAATAAGTAATGAAAGGATAAGAGAGATGTGTGGTAATAAAAATAGTGTGGTTGAGAGAGCAGAAGAGGGTGTATTGAAATGGTTTGGCCACATGGAGAGAATCAGTGAGGAACGATATATGTGTCATAGGTCGAGGGAACGAGAAGTGGGAGACCAAATTGGAGATGGAAGGATGGAATGAAAAAATTTTGAGCTATCGGGGCCTGAACATACATGAGGGTGAATGGCGTGCAAGAAATAGTGAATTGGAACGATGTGGTATACCGGGGTCGACGTGCTGTCAGTGGATTGAACCAGGGTATGTGAGACGTCTGGGGTAAACCACGGAAAGTTTTGTAGGGCCTGGATGTGGAAAGGGAGCTGTCATGTATAATGCACCGAAACCACAGCTCACTTTCCACATCCAGGCCCCACAAAACTTCCCATGGTTTACCCCAGGCGCTTCACTTGCCCTGGTTCAATCCATTAACAGCACGTCGACCACGTCGTTCCAATTCACTCTATTCCTTGCACGCCTTTCACCCTCATGTATGTTCAGGCCCCGATCGCTCAAAATCTTTTTCACTCCATCCTTCCACCTCCAATTTGGTCTCCCACTTCTCCTCGTTCCCTCCACCTCTGACACATATCCTCTTTATCAATCTTTCCTCACTCATTCTCTCCATGTGACCAAACCATTTCAAAACACCCTCTCCTGCTCTCTCAACCACACTATTTTCATTACCACACATCTCTCTTACCCTTTCATTACTTATTCGATCAAACCACCTCACACCACATATTGTCCTCAAACATCTCATTTCCAACACATCCACGCTCCCCCGCACAACCCTATCTACAGTCCATGCCTCGCAACCATATAACATTGCTGGAACAACTATTCCTTCAAACATACTCATTTTTGCTTTCCGAGATAACGTTCTCGACTTCCACACATTCTTCAACGCTCCCAGAACTTTCGCCCCTCCCCCACCCTGTGATTCACTTCGGCTTCCATGGTTCCATCTACTCCCAGATATCTAAAACACTTCACTTCCTCCAGTTTTTCTCCATTCAAACTTACCTCCCAATTGACTTGTCCCTCATCCCTATTGTACCTAATAACCTTGCTCTTGTTCCCATTTACTGTCAGCTTTCTTTTTTCACACACTTTACCATCAGTCACCACCTTCGGCAGTTTCTCACCCAATTTAGCCACCAGCTCTGTTTCATCAGTGAACAACAACTGACTCACTTCCCAAGCCATCTCATCACACTCACTTCCCAAGCCATCTCATCCACAACAGACTGCATACTTGCCCCTCTCTCCAAAACTCTTGCATTCACCTCCCTAACAACCCCATCCATAAACAAATTAAACAACCATGAAGACATCACGCACCCCTGCCGCTAACCGACATTCACTAGGAACCAATCACTTTCCTCTCTTCCTACTCGTACACATGCCTTACATCCTCGATAAAAACTTTTCACTGCTTTTAGCAACTTGCCTCCCACACCATATACCTTCCACTGAGCATCTCTATCAATTCTATCATATGCTTTCTCCAGGTCTATAAATGCTACATGCAAATCCATTTGTTCTTCTATGTATTTCTCACATACATTCTTCAAAGCAAACACCTGATCCACACATCCTCTACCACTTCTGAAACACACTGCTCTTCCCCAATCTGATGCTCTGTACATGCCTTCCCGCTCTTAATCAAACCCTCCCATACAATTTTCAAGGAATACTCAATAAACTTATACCTCTGTAATTTGAACACTCACCTTTATCCCCATTGCCTTTGTATAATGGCACTATGCATGCATTCCGCCGATCCTCAGGCAATTCTCCGTGAGCCATACATACAGTGAATATCCTCACCAACCAGTCAACAACACAGTCACCCACTTTTTTAATGAATTCATCTGCAATACCATCCAACCCACCGTCTTGCCGGCTTTCATCATCCGCAAAGCTTTTACTACCTCTTCTCTGTTTACCAAACCATTCTCCCTGACCCTCTCACTTCGCACATCACCTCGACGAAAATACCGTATATCTGCCACTCTGTCGTCTAACACATTCAACAAACCTTCAAAATACTCACTCCATCTTGTCACATCACCACTACTTATTATTACCTCCCCATTAGCCCTCTTCGCTGATGTTCTCATTTGTTCTCTTGTCTTACGCTTTTTATTTACCTCCTTCCAAAGCATCTTTTTATTCTCCCTAAAATTTGATGATACTCTCTAACCCCAACTCTCATTTGCCCTCTTTTTCACCTCTTGCACCTTTCTCTTGACCTCCTGCCTCTTTCTGTTATACATCTCCCAGTTATTTGCACTATTTCCCAGCAAAAATCGTCCAAATCCAATAACATACTTCATCTCATCACTCACCACCCTTTCTAATCTGCCGACCTCCCACGCTTCTCATGCCACAAGCATCTTTTGCGCAAGCCATCACTGCTTCCCTGAATACATCCCATTCCATCCCCACTCCCCTTACGTCCTTTGCTCTCACCTTTTTCCATTTTGCACTCAGTCTCTCCTGGTACTTCCTCACACAAGTCTCCTTCCCAAGCTCACTTACTCTCGCCACTCTCTTCATCCCAACATTCTCTCCTCTTTTCTGAAAAGCTTTACAAACCCTCACCTTCGTCTACACAAGATAACGATCAGACATCCCTCCAGTTGCACCTCTCAGCACATTAACATCCAAAAGTCTCTCTTTCGCGCGCCTATCAATAAACACGTAATCCAGTAACGCTCTCTGGCCATCACCTACTTACATACGTGTGCTTACGTATATCTCTGTTTTTAAACCAGGTATTCCCGATCACCAGTCCTTTTTTCAGCACACAAATCTACAAGCTCTTCACCGTTTCCATTTACAACACTGAACACCCCATGTACACCAAGTATTCCCTCAACTGCCACATTACTCACCTTTGATGGGTGATATATATATATATATATATATATATATATATATATATATATATATATATATATATATATATATATATATATATTTTCTTTCTTTCTTTCAAACTATTCGCCATTTCCCGCGTTAGCGAGGTAGCGTTAGGAACAGAGGACTGGGCCTTTTTTGGAATATCCTCACCTGGCCCCCTCTGTTCCTTCTTTTGGAAAAAAAAAAAAACCGAGAGGGGAGGATTTCCAGCCCCCCGCTCCCTCCCCTTTTAGTCGCCTTCTACGACACGCAGGGAATACGTGGGAAGTATTCTTAATCCCCTATCCCCAGGGAAAATATATATATATATATATATATATATAAATGTATATTTTTTTTTCTTTTTTTTGCTTTGTCGCTGTCTCCCGCGTTTGCGAGGCAGCGCAAGGAAACAGACGAAAGAAATGGCCCAACCCACCCCCATACACAATGTACACACACACACGCCCACACACGCAAATATACATACCTATACATCTCAATGTACACATATATACACACACACAGACACATACATATATACCCATGCACACAATTCACACTGTCTGCCCCTATTCATTCCCATCGCCACCTCGCCACACATGGAATACCATCCCCCTCCCCCCTCATGTGTGCGAGGTAGCACTAGGAGAACACAACAAAGGTCCCATTCGTTCACACTCAGTCTCCAGCTGTCACGCAATAATGCCCGAAACCACAGCTCCCTTTCCACATCCAGGCCCCACACAACTTTCCATGGTTTATCCCAGACGCCTCACATGCCCTGATTCAATCCACTGACAGCGCGTCAACCCCGGTATACCACATCGATCCAGTTCACTCTATTCCTTGCCCTCCTTTCACCCTCCTGCATGTTCAGGCCCCGATCACACAAAATCTTTTTCACTCCATCTTTCCACCTCCAATTTGGTCTCCCACTTCTCCTCGTTCCCTCCACCTCCGACACATATATCCTCTTGGTCAATCTTTGCTCACTCATTCTCTCCATGTGCCCAAACCATTTCAAAACACCTTCTTCTGCTCTCTCAACCACGCTCTTTTTATTTCCACACATCTCTCTTACCCTTACATTACTCACCCGATCAAACCACCTCACACCACACATTGTCCTCAAACATCTCATTTCCAGCACATCCATCCTCCTGCGCACAACTCTATCCATAGCCCACACCTCGCAACCATACAACATTGTTGGAACCACTATTCCTTCAAACATACCCATTTTTGCTTTCCGAGATAATGTTCTCGACTTCCACACATTCTTCAAGGCTCCCAGAATTTTCGCCCCCTCCCCCACCCTATGATTCACTTCCGCTTCCATGGTTCCATCCGCTGCCAGATCCACTCCCAGATATCTAAAACACTTTACTTCTTCCAGTTTTTCTCCATTTAAACTTACCTCCCAATTGACTTGACCCTCAACCCTACTATACCTAATAACCTTGCTCTTATTCACATTTACTCTTAACTTTCTTCTTTCACACACTTTACCAAACTCAGTCACCAGCTTCTGCAGTTTCTCACATGAATCAGCCACCAGCGCTGTATCATCAGCGAACAACAACTGACTCACTTCCCAAGCTCTCTCATCCACAACAGACTTCATACTTACCCCTCTTTCCAAAACTCGTGCATTCACCTCCCTAACAACCCCATCCATAAACAAATTAAACAACCATGGAGACATCACACACCCCTGCCGCAAACCTACATTCACTGAGAACCAATCACTTTCCTCTCTTCCTACACGTACACATGCCTTACATCCTCGATAAAAACTTTTCACTGCTTCTAACAAATTGCCTCCCACACCATATATTCTTAATACCTTCCACAGAGCATCTCTATCAACTCTATCATATGCCTTCTCCAGATCCATAAATGATACATACAAATTCATTTGCTTTTCTAAGTATTTCTCACATACATTCTTCAAAGCAAACACCTGATCCACACATCCTCTACCACTTCTGAAACCACACTGCTCTTCCCCAATCTGATGCTTTGCACATGCCTTCACCCTCTCAATCAATACCCTCCCATATAATTTCCCAGGAATACTCAACAAACTTATACCTCTATAATTTGAGCACTCACTCTTACCCCCTTTGCCTTCGTACAATGGTACTATGAACGCATTTCGCCAATCCTCAGGCACCTCACCATGAGTCATACATACATTAAATAACCTTACCAACCAGTCACCAATACAGTCACCCCCTTTTTTAATAGATTCCACTGCAATACCATCCAAACCTGCTGCCTTGCCGGCTTTCATCTTCCGCAAAGCTTTTACTACCTCTTCTCTGTTTACCAAATCATTTTCCCTAACCCTCTCACTTTGCACACCACCTCGACCAAAACACCCTATCATCAAACACATTCAACAAACCTTCAAAATACTCACTCCATCTCCTTCTCACATCACCACTACTTGCTATCACCTCCCCATTTGCGCCCTTCACTGAAGTTCCAATTTGCTCCCTTGTCTTACGCACTTTATTTACCTCCTTCCAGAACATCTTTTTATTCTCCCTAAAATTTAATGATACTCTCTCACCCCAACTCTCATTTGCCCTCTTTTTCACCTCTTGCACCTTTCTCTTGACCTCTTGTCTCTTTCTTTTATACATCTCCCACTCAATTGCATTTTTCCCCTGCAAAAATTGTCCAAATGCCTCTCTCTTCTCTTTCACTAATAATCTTACTTCTTCATCCCACCACTCACTACCCTTTCTAATCAACCCACCTCCCACTCTTCTCACGCCACAAGCATCTTTTGCGCAATCCTTCACTGATTCCCTAAATACATCCCATTCCTCCCCCACTCCCCTTACTTCCATTGTTCTCACCTTTTTCCATTTTGTACTCAGTCTCTCCTGGTACTTCCTCACACAAGTCTCCTTCCCAAGCTCACTTACTCTCACTACCCTCTTCACCCCAACATTCACTCTTCTTTTCTGAAAACCCATACAAATCTTCACCTTAGCCTCCACCAGATAATCATCAGACATCCCTCCAGTTGCACGTCTCAGCACATTAACATCCAAAAGTCTCTCTTTCGCGCGCCTGTCAATTAACACATAATCCAATAACGCTCTCTGGCCATCTCTCCTACTTACATACGTATACTTATGTATATCTCGCTTTTTAAACCAGGTATTTTCAATCACCGGTCCTTTTTCAGCACATAAATGTACAAGCTCTTCACCATTTCCATTGACAACACTGATCACCCCATGTATACCAATTATTCCCTCAACTGACACATTACTCACCTTTGCATTCAAATCACCCATCACTATAACCCGGTCTCGTGCATCAAAACCACTAACACACTCATTCAGCTGCTCCCAAAACACTTGCCTCTCATGATCTTTCTTCTCGTGCCCAGGTGCATATGCACAAATAATCACCCATCTCTCTCCATCAACTTTCAGTTTTACCCATATTAATCGAGAATTTACTTTCTTACGTTCTGTCACATACTCTCACAACTCCTGTTTCTGGAGTACTGCTACTCCTTCCCTTGCTCTTGTCCTCTCACTAACCCCTGACTTTACTCCCAAGACATTCCCAAACCACTCTTCCCCTTTACCCTTGAGCTTCGTTTCACTCAGAGCCAAAACATCCAGGTTCCTTTCCTCAAACATACTACATGTCTCTCCTTTTTTCACATCTTGGTTACATCCACACACATTTAGACACCCCAGTCTGAGCCTTCGAGGAGGATGAGCACTCCCCGCGTGACTCCTTCTGTTTCCCATTTTAGAACGTTAAAAGTACAAGGAGGGGAGGATTTCTGGCCCCCCATTAGTGCCCTTCACTGAAGTTCCCATTTGCTCCCTTGTCTTACGCACTTTATTTACCTCCTTCCAGAACATCTTTTTATTCTCCCTAAAATTTAATGATACTCTCTCACCCCAACTCTCATTTGCCCTTTTTTCACCTCTTGCACCTTTCTCTTGACCTCCTGTCTCTTTCTTTTATACATCTCCCACTCAATTGCATTTTTCCCTGCAAAAATCGTCCAAATGCCTCTCTCTTCTCTTTCACTAATAATCTTACTTCTTCATCCCACCACTCACTACCCTTTCTAATCAACCCACCTCCCACGCTTCTCATGCCACAAGCATCTTTTGCGCAATCCATCACTGATTCCCTAAATACATCCCATTCCTCCCCCTGATGTGAGAAGGAGATGGAGCGAGTATTTTGAAGTTTTGTTGAATGTGTTTGATGATAGAGTGGCAGATATAGGGTGTTTTGGTCGAGGTGGTGTTCAAAGTGAGAGGGTTAGGGAAAATGATTTGTTAAACAGAGAAGAGGTAGTAAAAGCTTTGCGGAAGATGAAAGCCGGCAAGGCAGCAGGTTTGGATGGTATTGCAGTGGAATCTATTAAAAGAGGGGGTGACTGTATTGTTGACTGGTTGGTAAGGTTATTTAATGTATGTATGACTCATGGTGAGGTACCTGAGGATTGGCTGAATGCGTGCATAGTGCCATTGTACAAAGGCAAAGGGTGCTCAAATTACAGAGGTATAAGTTTGTTGAGTATTCCTGGTAAATTATATGGGAGGGTATTGATTGAGAGGGTGAAGGCATGTACAGAGCATCAGATTGGGGAAGAGCAGTGTGGTTTCAGAAGTGGTAGAGGATGTGTGGATCAGGTGTTTGCTTTGAAGAATGTATGTGAGAAATACTTAGAAAAGCAAATGGATTTGTATGTAGCATTTATGGATCTGGAGAAGGCATATGATAGAGTTGATAGAGATGCTCTGTGGAAGGTATTAAGAATATATGGTGTGGGAGGCAAGTTGTTAGAAGCAGTGAAAAGTTTTTATCGAGGATGTAAGGCATGTGTACGTGTAGGAAGAGAGGAAAGTGATTGGTTCTCAGTGAATGTAGGTTTGCGGCAGGGGTGTGTGATGTCTCCATGGTTGTTTAATTTGTTTACGGATGGTGTTGTTATGGAGGTGAATGCAAGAGTTTTGGAAAGAGGGGTAAGTATGAAGTCTGTTGTGGATGAGAGAGCTTGGGAAGTGAGTCAGTTGTTGTTCGCTGATGATACAGCGCTGGTGGCTGATTCATGTGAGAAACTGCAGAAGCTGGTGACTGAGTTTGGTAAAGTGTGTGAAAGAAGAAAGTTAAGAGTAAGTGTGAATAAGAGCAAAGTTATTAGGTACAGTAGGGTTGAGGGTCAAGTCAATTGGGAGGTAAGTTTAAATGGAGAAAAACTGGAGGAAGTAAAGTGTTTTAGATATCTGGGAGTGGATCTGGCAGCGGATGGAACCATGGAAGCGGAAGTGAATCATAGGGTGGGGGAGGGGGCGAAAATCCTGGGAGCCTTGAAGAATGTGTGGAAGTCGAGAACATTATCTCGGAAAGCAAAAATGGGTATGTTTGAAGGAATAGTGGTTCCAACAATGTTGTATGGTTGCGAGGTGTGGGCTATGGATAGAGTTGTGCGCAGGAGGGTGGATGTGCTGGAAATGAGATGTTTGAGGACAATGTGCGGTGTGAGGTGGTTTGATCGAGTAAGTAATGTAAGGGTAAGAGAGATGTGTGGAAATAAAAAGAGCGAGGTTGAGAGAGCAGAAGAGGGTGTTTTGAAATGGTTTGGGCACATGGAGAGAATGAGTGAGGAAAGATTGACCAAGAAGATATATGTGTCGGAGGTGGAGGGAACGAGGAGAAGTGGGAGACCACATTGGAGGTGGAAAGATGGAGTGAAAAAGATTTTGTGTGATCGGGGCCTGAACATGCAGGAGGGTGAAAGGCGGGCAAGGAATAGAGTAAATTGGATCGATATGGTACCGGGGTTGACGTGCTGTCAGTGGATTGAATCAGGGCATGTGAAGCGTCTGGGGTAAACCATTGAAAGTTGTGTGGTGCCTGGATGTGGAAAGGGAGCTGTGGTTTCGGGCATTATTGCATGACAGCTAGAGACTGAGTGTGAACGAATGGGACCTTTGTTGTGTTTTCCTAGTGCTACCTCGCACACATGAGGGGGGAGAGGGATGGTATTCCATGTGTGGCGAGGTGGCGATGGGAATGAATAAAGGCAGACAGTGTGAATTGTGTTCATTGGTATATATGTAGGTGTCTCTGTGTGTATATATATGTGTACATTGAGATGTATAGGTATGTATATTTGCGTGTGTGGACGTGTATGTATATACATGTGTATGGGGGTGGGTTGGGCCATTTCTTTCGTCTGTTTCCTTGCGCTACCTCGCAAACGCGGGAGACAGCTACGGAGCAAAATAAATAAAATAAAATAAAAAAAAAGAATATATATATATATATATATATATATATATATATATATATATATATATATATATATATATATATATATTTTCTTTCTTTCAAACTGTTCGCCATTTCCCGCATTAGCGAGGTAGCGTTAAGAACAGAGGACTGGGCCTTTGAGGGAATACCCTCACCTGGCCCAATTCTCTGTTCCTTCTTTTGGAAAAAAAAAAAAAAAAAAAAAAAAAAACGAGAGGGGAGGATTTCCAGCCCCCCGCTCCCTCCCCTTTTAGTCGCCTTTTACGACACGCAGGGAATACGTGGGAAGTAATCTTTGTCCCCTATCCCCAGAAAAGAAGAGTGAATGTTGGGGTGAAGAAGGTGGTGAGAGTAAGTGAGCTTGGGAAGGAGACCTGTGTGAGGAAGTACCAGGAGAGACTGTGTACAGAATGGAAAAAGGTGAGAACAATGGAAGTAAGGGGAGTGGGGGAGGAATGGGATGTATTTAGGGAGTCAGTGATGGATTGCGCAAAAGATGCTTGTGGCATGAGAAGAGTGGGAGGTGGGTTGATTAGAAAGGGTAGTGAGTGGTGGGATGAAGAAGTAAGAGTATTAGTGAAAGAGAAGAGAGAGGCATTTGGACGATTTTTGCAGGGAAAAAATGCAATTGAGTGGGAGATGTATAAAAGAAAGAGACAGGAGGTCAAGAGAAAGGTGCAAGAGGTGAAAAAAAGGGCAAATGAGAGTTGGGGTGAGAGAGTGTCATTAAATTTTGGGGAAAAAATAAAAAGATGTTTGGAAAGGTAAATAAAGTGCGTAAGACAAGGGAAAAAGGGGAACTATGAAGGGGCAATGGGAAGGTAATAACAAGTAGTGGTAAAGTGAGAAGGAGAGGGAGTGAGTATTTTGAAGGTTTGTTGAATGTGTTGATGATAAAAGTCAGATATAGGGTGTTTGGTTGAGGTGGTGTGCAAAGTGAGGGGGTTGAAATGGTTTGGTAAACAGAGAAGAGGAAATTTGAAAGCTTTGCGGAAGATAAAAGGCCGGCAAGGCGGCGGTTTGGGGTTTTTCGTGGAATTTATTAAAAAAGGGGGGACTGTATTGTTAAACGGGTTTTAAGGTTAAAGGATATTCAGGTAAATGTATAGTTAAAAAAATGGTTGAAAGGGGGCTTGAGGAGGGCCGGAAATTGATATAGTTGATTGTACAAAAAGGAAAGGGGGCTAAAGGGGAAGTTTTTCAAATGTATTGGGGAATACTTAGAAAAAAAATGGATTTGTATGTAGCATATTGGATCTGGAGAAGGCAAATGATAGGTAGAGATCCCTCTGTGGAAGGTATTAAAAATATATGGTGTGGGAGGAATTTGGGTAGAAGCAGTAAAAGTTTTATCAAGGATGTAAAGGCATGTGTACGGGTAGGAAGAGGGGAAAGTGTTTGGGTCCAGTGAAGGTGGTTTTGGGGCCCAAGGTGGTATGTCTCCATGGTTGTTTAATTGTTTATGGATGGGGTTGTGGGAGGTAAAGGCAAGATTTTGGAAAGAGGGGCAAGTTTTTGAAGGGGGTTTGTTGGGATAGAGGGCTTGGAATGAGTCAGTTGTTGTTCCTTTGATACACCTGGTGGCTGGTTTCGGGTGGAAACTCAGAAGCGGGTGACGATTTTGGGAAAAATTGGGGAAAGAAAAATTTAAGGGGAGTAAATGTGAATAGAGCAAGGTTATTGGGTACAGTAGGTGAGGCAAGTAAATTGGATGTAAATTTGAATGGAGAAAAAACTGAGGAAGTGAAGGGGTTTTTTGATATTGGGAGTGGATTTGGACGGGGTGGAACCATGGAAGCGAAGTGGGGCCCCAAAGGGGGGGGAGGGGGGAAATTTTGGCGAGCTTGAAGAATTTGTGGAAACGAAAACTTATCTCCCGGAAAACAAAAATTGTATTTTGAAGGAATAGTGGTTCCAACAATGATATGTTGTGAGGGAGGAGGATGGGTGGGGGGGAGCTTTTGGGAAATGAGATGTTGAGGACTTGTGGTGTGAGGTGGTTTGATCGGGAATAAGTAAGAAAAGGTAAAAGAGATGTGTGGTAATAAAAAAGGTGGTTGAGAGAGCAGAAGAGGGGGTTTTGAAAGGTTTGGCCCCATGGAGAGAATAGTGAGGAACCGGGGTATATGTTCTAGGTGAGGGAAAGAGGGAAGGGAGACCAAATTGGAGGTGGAAAGGATGGAATGAAAAAATTTTGAGTATCGGGGGCCCGAACTTGAGGGTGAAAGGGGGCAGAATAGGTGAATTGGAACGAAAGTGGTATACCGGGGTTGACGTGCTGTCAGTGGATTGAACAAGGGAAAGTGAGCGTTGGTAACCAGGAAGTGGGCCCCCGATCGCTCAAAATTATTTCACTCCATCCTTCCACATCCAATTTGGTCTCACTTCTCTCGTTCCTCCACCTCTGGACACATATCTCTTTATCAATCTTTCCTCACTCATTCTCCTCATGTGACCAAAAACCATTTAAAAAACACCTCTCCTGCTCTCCAACCACACATATTTTCATTACCACATCTCTCTTACCCTTTCTATTACTATTCGATCAAACCACCTCACACCAATATTTGTCCTCAAACCTCTCATTTTCCAACACATCCACGCCCCCCGCCAACCTATCTACAGAATCCTTGCCTCGCAACCATATAACATTGCTGGAACAACTATTCTTCAAACATGCTCCATTTTTGACTTTCGAGATTTAAACGTTCTCGACTTCCAACACCCATTCTTCAACGTCCAGAACTTGGCCCCTCCCCCACCCTGTGATACACTTCGGCTTCCTGGTTCCTCTACTCCAGATATCTAAAACACTTCACTTCCTCCTGTTTTTCTCCTTCAAACTTACCTCCCAATTGCTTGTCCCTCACCCTATTGTACACTAATAACCTTGCTCTTGTTTCCCTTTTTACTGTCAGCTTTCTTTTTTCACACACTTACATCAGTCACCACCTTCGGCAGTTTCTCACCCCAATTTAGCCACCAGCTCTGTTTCATCAGTGACAACAAACTGGTACTCCTTCCAAGCCATCTCATCAACATCCACTTTCCCAAGCCTTCTCATCACAAACAGACTGCTTACTTTGCCCCTTCTCCAAAAAACTCTTGCATTCACTCCCTAACCAACCCCATCCTAAACAAATTTAAAAAACCATGAAGACAATCACCACCCTGCCGCTAACGACATTCAACTAGGAAATCAATCACTTTCCTCTCTTCTACTCGTAACAATTGCCTTACATCCTCGATAAAAACTTTTCACTGCTTTTTAGGCAACTTGCCTCCACACCCATATACCTCCTTGAGCAATCTCTATTTCATTCTATCATATGCTTTTCCTCCAGAGGTCTATAAATGCTAATGCAAATCCAATTTGTTCTTCTATGTATTTCTCCACATACATTCTTAAAAAGCAAACACCTGATTCCAACATCTTACCATTCTGAAACACATGCTATTCCCCAATTGATGCTTCTGTTACATGCCCTCCCGCTTTTTAATCAAACCTTCCCATACAATTTTCAAGGAACTACTCAATAAACTTATACCTCTGTAATTTGAACACTCACCTTTATCCCCATTGCTTTGTATACTGGCACTATGCATGCATTCCGCCGATTCCTCAGTCAATTTCCGTGAGCCTACATACAGTAAAATATCCTCACCAACCAGTCACACAACACAGTCACCACTTTTTTACTGAATTCTCTGCAATACCATCCAACCAACGTCTTGCGGCTGTCATCATCCGCAAAGTTTTACTACGCTTCTTCTGTTTTACCAAAAAACATTATCCCTGACCCTCCCTCACTTCGCACATCACCTCGACGAAAATACCGTATATCTGCCACTCAGTCACTAAACGCATTCAACAAACTTCAACTACTCACTCATCTTGTCACATCACCACTACTTATTATTACCTACCCATTACCCTTCTTCGCTGATGTTCTCGTTTGTTCTCTTGTCTTACGCTTTTTATTTACCACCTTCCAAAGCATCTTGTTTTTCTCCCTTAAAATTTGATGATACTCTTAACCCAACTTCATATTGCCCTATTTTTCACCTCTTGCACTTTTCTCTTGACCTCCTGCTCTTTTTGTTATACATCTCCCAGTTTTTTTGCACTATTTCCAGCAAAAATCGTCGCCAAATCCAATAACATACTTCATTCATCACTCACCAACCTTTCTAATCTGCCGACCTCCCACGCTTCTCATGCCACAAGCATCTTTTGCGCAAGCCATCATTCTTCTGAATACATCCCACTTCCATCCCCACTCCCCTTACGTCCTTTGCTCTCACCTTTTCCATTTTGCACTCAGTATTCCTGTACTTCCTCAACCACAAGTCTCCTTTTCCCCAAACTCACTTACTCTCTCACTCTCTTCATCCCAACCTGCTCTCCTCTTTTCTGAAAAAAGCTTTACAACCCTCACCTTTTGTCTACAGAAGATAACGATCAGACATTCCTCCAGTTGCACCTCTCAGCACATTAACATCCCAAAGTCTTCTTTCGCGCGTCCTATCAATAAACGTAATCCAGTAACGTCTTCTGGCCCATACTACTTACATACGTGTGCTTAGTATATCTCTGTTTTATTAAAACAGGTATTCCCGATCACCAGTCTTTTTTCAGCACGCAATCTACAAGCTCTTCACCGTTTCCATTTACAAACACTAACACCCCCTGTTACACCAAGAATCCCTCAACTGCCACATTACTCACCTTTGATGGGGTGATATAATTATATATATATAGATATATATATATATATATTATATATATATCTATATATATATAATATATATATATATTTTCCTTTCTTTCTTTCAAACTATTCGCCATTTTTCCCCCGTTAGCGACCTGGTAGCGTTAGGAACAGAGGGACTGGCCTTTTTTGGAAAATCCTCACCTGGCCCCCTCTGTTCTTCTTTTGGAAAAAAAAAAAAAACGTCGAGGGGAGGATTACCAGGCCCCCCGCTCCTCCCCTTTTAGTCGGCCTTATACGACACGCAGGGAATTAGACGTGGGAAGTATTCTTATCCCCTTATCCCCAGGGAAAATATATATTATATATATTATATATAAATGTATATTTTTTTTCTTTTTTTTGCTTTGTCGCTGTCTCCCGCGTTTGCGAGGCAGCGCAAGGAAACAGACGAAGAAATGGCCCAAACCCACTCCCCATAACATGTACCACACACACGCCCACACACGCAAAAATATACATACCTATACATCTAATGTACACATATATACAACACACAGACACATACATAATACCCTATGCACACAATTCACACTGGTCTGCCCCTATTCATTCCATCGCCACTCGCCACACATGGAATACCATCTACCCCTCATGTGTGCGAGGTAGCACTAGGAGAACACAACAAAGGTCCATTCGTTACACTCAGTCTCCAGCTGTACGCAATATAGCCCGAAACCACAGCTCCCTTTCCACATTTCAGGCCCCCACAATTCCATGTTTTATCCCAGACGCTACATCGCCCTGTTCAATCCACTGACAGCGCGTCAACACCGGTATACCACATCGATGCCAATGTTCATCTATGCCTTGCCTCTTTCACCCTCCTGCAGGTTCGGCCCCGATCACACCAAATCTTTTTCACTCCATCTTTCCCCGCAATCTGGTCTCCCTCTTCTCCTCGCCTGCCCTCCTCTCCGACACATATATCCTCTGGTCAATCTTTGCTCAATCATTTCTCCATGTGCCCAAACCATTTCAAAACCACTTCTTTGCTCTCTCATCCACGCTCTTTTTTTTCCACACATCTCTCTTACCCTTACATTACTCACCCGATAAAACCACTCACACCACACATTGTCCTCAAACATTCCTTCCAGCACATCCCATCCTCCTGCGCACTAACTCTATCCATACCCCCACCTCGCAACCATACAAACATTGTTGGAACCACTATTCCTTCAAACATACCCATTTTTGCTTTCCGAGATAATGTTCTCGCCCTTCCACACATTCTTCAAGGCTCCGGGAATTTCGCCCCCCCCCCACCCTATGTTCACTTCCGCTTCCATGGTTCCATCCCCCTGCCAGATCCACTCCAGATATCTAAAACACTTTACTTCCCCAAAGGTTTTTCCCCATTTAAACTTCCTCCAATTGACTTGACCTCAACACCTACTTACTAATAACCTTGCTCTTATTCCCACATTTACTCTTAACTTTCTTCTTTCAACACTTTACCAACTCAGTCACCAGCTTCGGGCGTTTCTACATAAAATCAGCCACCAGCGCGTATCATCAGCGGAACAAAAAAGACTCACTTCCCAAGCTCTCTCACCCCACAACAGACTTCATACTTCCCCTCTTTCCAAACTCTTGCATTCCCTCCCTAACAACCCCATCCATAAACAAATTAAACAACCTTTTGGGGGACATCACACACCCCTGCCGCAAACCTACATTCATGAGAACCAATCATTTCCTCTCTTCCTACACGTAACTTTGGCCTTACATCCGATAAAAACTTTTCATGCTTCTAAAAATTGCCTCCCAACACCTATATTCTTAATCCTTCCAAGAGCATCTCTATTTCACTCTATCATTACCCTTCTCCAGATCCTTTAAATGTAATAAAATTCATTTGCTTTCTAAGTTTTTTCTCACATACATTCTTCAAAGCAAAACATGATCCACCATCCTCTACCACTTCTGAAACCACACTGCTCTTCCCCAATCTGATGCTTTGACATGCCTTCACCCTCTCAATCAATCCCTCCCATATAATTTCCAGGAATAATAAACAAACTTATATCCTTAATTTGAGCACTCACTCTTTTCCCCCTTTGCCTTCGTACAATGGACTATGAAGCCATTCGCCAATCCTCAGGCCCCCTCACCATGAGTATCTCATTAAAAAAACCCTTTTTACCAACCGTAAACCAAATCCAGTCACCCCCTTTTTTAAATAATTTCCACTTTCAATACCATCCAAACCTGCTGCCTTGCCGGTTTCATCTTCCGCAAAACTTTTATACCTCTTCTCTGTTTCCAAATCTTTTTCCCCTAACCCCCCTCACTTTGCACACCCTCGCCAAAACCCCTTTTTCCCCCTCAAAACAAACACATTCAACAACCTTCAAAATACTCACTCCATCTCTCTCTCCCCATCACCCAAATACTTGTTATCACCTCCCCCTTTGCGCCCTTCACTGAAGTTCCATTTGCTCCCTTGTCTTACGCACTTTATTTACCTCCTTTTCCCGAACATCTTTTTATTCTCCCTAAAATTTAATGATACTCTCTCACCCCAACTCTATTTGCCCTCTTTTTCACCTTTGCACCTTTTCTTGACCTTGTCTCTTCTTTTATACATCTCCCACTAATTGCATTTTTTCCTGCAAAAAAGTCCAAATGCCTCTCTCTTCTCTTCACTAATAATCTTACTTCTTCATCCCACCACTCACTTTCCCCTTTTAATCAACCCACCTTTCCCCCTCTTCTCACCACAAGCATCTTTGCGCAATCCTTTACTGAATTTCCCCAAATTTCTCCCATTCCTCCCCCACTTTCCCCCTTTCTTCCATTGTTCCACTTTTCCCTTTTGTACTCAGTCTCTCCTTGGTACTTCCTCACCAAGTTCCTTCCCAAGCTCATTACTCTCACCAAACCCCTTTACCCCAAAATTCACTCTTCTTTTCTGAAAACCATACAAATCTTCACCCTTTGCTCCCCCAAAATAAAATCAGACATCCCCAGTTGCACGTCTCAGCACATTAACATCCAAAAGTCCTCTTTCGCCCCGCCCGTCAATTAAACTAATCCCAATAACGTCTCTGGCCATCTCTCCTACTTACATACGTATACTTATGTTATCTCGCTTTTTAAACCAGATTTTCCAATCACGGTTTCCCTTTTTCAGCACATAAATTACAAGTTTCACCATTTCCAGTGACAACATGATCACCCCTGTATACCATTATTCCTCAAAACTGGACACATTTACTCACTTTGCATTAACATCACCCATCACTATAACCCGGTCTCGTGCATCAATAAAACCATAACACACCATTCAGCTGCTACCAAAACACTTTGCACTCTCTGATCTTTTTTCTCGTTTGCCAGGTGATATATGCACAAATAAATCACCTCATCTCTCTCTCAACTTTCAGGTTTGACCCATATTAATCGAGAATTTACTTTCTTCGTTCTGTCACATTACTCTCACAAACTCCTGTTTCTGGAGTTCTGCTACTCCTTCCCTTGTCTTGTCCTCTCACAAACCCCTGACTTTACTCCCAAGGACATTCCCAAACCACTCTTCCCTTTACCCTTGAGTTTTCGTTTCACTCAGAGCCAAAACATCCAGGGTCCTTTCTCAAACAATACTTCATGTCTCTCCTTTTTTCACATCTTGGTTACATCCACACACATTTAGACACACCAGTATGAGCCTTCGAGGAGGATGAGCACTCCCGCGTGGCTCTTTGTTTACCATTTTTGAACGTTAAAAATAAAGGAGGGGAGGATTTTGGCCCCCCATTAGTGCCTTCATTGAAGTTCCATTTGCTCCTTGTCTTACGCACTTTATTTACCTCCTTCCAGAACATTTTTTTATTCTCCCTAAAATTTAATCGATACTCTCTCCCCCCAACTCTCATTTGCCCTTTTTTCACCTCTTGCCCCGTTCATCTTGACCTCCTGTCTCTTTCTTTTTAGACTATTCCCACTCAATTGCATTTTTCCCTGCAAAAATAGTTCCAAAATGCCTCTCTCTTCTCATTCACTAATAATCTTCTTCTTTCATCCACCACTCACTACCCTTTCTAATAACCACATCCCACGCTTCTCATGCCACAAATGCATTCTTTTGCGCAATCCAACACTGATTCCCCTACATACATCCCATTCCTCCCCCTGATGTGAGAGGAGATGGAGCGAGTTTTTTGAATTTTTTGTTGAATGAGTTTGCTGATAGAGTGGCCCCAGATATAAGGGTTTTTTTGGTCGAGGTTGGTGTTCAAGTGAGAGGGTTAGGGAACATGATTTGTTAAACAGAGAAGAAGGTAGTAAAAGCTTTGCGGAAGGATTGAAAGCGGCAAGGCGCAGGTTTGGATGGTATTGCAGTGGAATCTTTTAAAAAAGAGGGGTGTGACTGTTATTGTTGATGGTTGGTAATGTTATGATTGTATGTATGACTCATGGTGAGGTCCGAGGATGGTGTGGGAATCCAATTTTAAAACTTTGAAGCAAAAGTAAATTAAAAAATTTTTTAGAAAAAAAAAAAGGGTTTGTATGTAGCATTTTTGGTCTGGGAAGGGGAAAAATGATAGGATGCTCTGTGGAAGGGATTAAGATATATGGTGTGGAGGAGTTGCTTTGAAAACGTAAAAGTTTTTTTTCAAAGGGTTTTAAGGCATGTTTTAGGGAGGAAGAAAAGGAAAATATTGGTTCCAAATGAAGGGGGTTTGCCCAGGGGTTTTTTTAAAGTCCCATGTTTTTTTTAATTTGTTTAGGATGGGGTTGTTAGGGGGGTGAAAGCAAGAATTTTGGAAAAGAGGGGAAGAAAGAAATCTGTTGTTGGGGTGAGAGGGCTTGGGGAAATTTAAATCAGTTTTTTTTGTTCCTTTGGGTACAGCCTGGTGGCTGGTTCGGGAAGGGAAAATCAGAAGCTGGTTTACTGGTTTGGTTTAAATTTTTTTTAAAGAAAAAAGTTAAAAGTAAAAAGTGGGAATAAAGCAAAGGGTTTTTAGGTACAGTTTGGGTTTAGGGCAAGTTCAATTGGGAAAAAGTATAAAAGGAGAAAAAACCCGGGGGAAGTAAAAAGGGTTTTTTATTTTTGGGGGTGGATTTGAACGGATGGAACCATGGAAGCGGAAGTGAACAAGGGTGGGGGGGGGGGGAAATTTTGGGAGCCTTGAAGGAAATTTTTGGAAGGGCGAAAACTTAATTTTCCCGGAAAACCAAAAAAAAGGGGGGTTTGAAGGAAAAGTGGTTCCAACAATGTTTTATGGTTGGAGGTGGGGGTGGATAGGGTGGGGCGGGGGAGGTTTGGTTTTGTTGAAATGAGATGTTTTTAGGACAAAGTGGGGGTTGGGGGGGTTTTATCGGGAATAAGTAATGAAAGGGTTAAAAAGAGATGTGTGGAATAAAAAAGGGGGTTGAGAAAAGCAGAAGGGGTGTTTTGAAAGGTTTGGCCACATGGAGAGAAAAAGTGAGGAAAACCGGGTATATGTTTCAAAGGGGGAGGGAAAGAGGAAGGGGGGAGGGAAAATTGGGGGTTTGGGAAAAAAAGGAATGAAAAAAATTTTGGTACGGGGGCCCGAACATTCAGGGGGGGTGAAAGGCGGGCAAGGGAAAAGGAATTGGCGATTGGGTTTTCCCCGGGGGGACTTTCTGTCCCGTGGAAGGAACCCCGGGATTGAAACGTCTGGGGTAAAACCCCGGGAAAATTTTGTGGGGCCTGGATGTGGAAAGGGGCGTTCACTTGCCCTGGGTTCAATCCATTAACAGCACTCGAAACCACGTCGTTCCAATTCACTCTATTCCTCTTGCACGCCTTTCACCCTCATCGTATGTTTCAGGCCCCGAATCGCTCAAAATCTGTTTCACTCCATCCTTCACCTCCAATTTGGTCTCCCACTCTCCTCGTTCCCTCACCTCTGACACATATCCTCTTTATCAATCTTTCCTCACTCATTCTCTCCATGTGACCAAACCATTCAAAACACCCTCTCCTGCTCTCTCAACCCCACAATTTTCATTACCACACATCTCTCTTACCCTTTCCATTACTTATTCGATCAAACCACTCACACCACATATGTCCCTCAAACATCCCTCATTTCAACACATCCACTCCCCCGCACAACCCTATCTACAGTCCATGCCTCGCAACCATTTACATGCTGAACAACTATTCCTTCAAACATACTCATTATTGCTTTCCGCAGATAACATTCTCGACTTCCACACATTCTTCAACGCTCCAGAACTTTCGCCCCTCCCCCACCCTGTATTCACTTCGCTTCCATGGTTCCAATCTACTCCCAGATTATCTAAAACACTTCACTTCCTCAGTTTTTCCCCTCCATTCAAACTTACCTCCCAATTGACTTGTCCTCATCCCTATTGTACCTAATAACCTGCTCTTGTCTCCCATTGAACTGTCAGCTTTCTTTTTTCAACACACTTTACCATCAGTACCACCTTCGGCATTTACTCACCCAATTTAGCCACCACTCTGTTCAATCATGAACACACAACTGACTCAACTTCCAACCATCACTTCACCACCACTTCCCAAGCCATCTCAATCCACAAACATACTGCATACTTGCCCTCTCTCCAAAAATCTTCACTCACCTCCCTAACAACCCATCACCATAAACAAATTAAACAACATGAAGACATCACGACACACCCTGCGCTAACCGAACATTCACTAGGAACCAATCACTTTCCTCTCTCCAACCGTACACTTGCCTTACATCTTCCATAAAAACATTTCACTGCTTTAGCAACTTGCCTCCCACACATATACCTTCCACTGAGCAGCCTACAATCCTATCATATGCTTTCTCCAGGTCTATAAATGCCTAACATGCAAATCCAGTTGTTTCTTCTATGTATTTCTCACATACATTCTTTCAACGCCAAACACCTGATCCACACATCCACTACACTTCGAAACACACTGCTTTCCCCAATCTGATGCTCTGTAACATGCCTTCCCGCTCTTAATCAAACCCTCCCATACAATTTTCAAGAATAACAACAATAAACTTATACCTCTGTAATTTGAACACTCACCTTTATCCCCATTGCCTTTGTATAATGCACTATGCATGCATTCCGCCGATCATAAGGCAATTCTCCGTGAGCCATACATACAGTTAAATATCCTCACCAACCAGTCAACAACTCCAGTCACCCACTTTTTTAATGAATTCAAACTGCAATACCAGCCAACCCACCGTCTTGCCGCTTTTTCACATCCGCAATAAGCTTTTACTAACTCTTCTCTTTTACCAAAACCATTCTCCTACCCTCTCACTTCGCACATCACCTCGACGAAAATACCGTATATCATGCCAATCTGTGTCGTCTAACACATTCAACAAACCTTCAAATAGACTCCACTCCATCTTCACATCACCACTACTTATTAGTCATCCGGATCCCCATTCTTAGCCCTCTTCGCTGATGTTCTCATTTGTTCTCCTTGTATACGTTTTAGTTACACTAAATTTATACCAAATAAACAATAAAACAAATTACTATTAAAAATAACGGCTCCTTACCAAAGCATCTTTTTATTCTCCCCAAAATTTGATGATACTCTCTAACCCCAACTTCTCATTGCCTCTTTTCACCTCTTGCACCTTTCCTCTTGACCTCCTGGCCTCTGTCTGTTTATACCATTCCCAGTTATTTGGCACTATTTCCCAGCAAAAATCGTCCAAAACCAATAACATACTTCATCTCACACTCACACACTTTCTAATTTATTCTGCCGACCTCCCACGCTTCTCATGCCACAAGCATCTTTGCGCAATGCATCACTTGCTTCCCTGAAATAACTCCCATTCCATCCCCACTCCCCTTACTGTCCTTGCTCTCACCTTTATCATTTTGCACTCATCCTCTCCTTACTTCCTCCAAAAACAAGTCTCCTTCCCAAGCCACTTACCTCGCCACGCTCTTTCACCCAACATTCTCTCCTCTTTTCTGAAAAGCTTTACAAACCCTCACCTTCGTCTACACAAAGATTACGCTCAGACATCCCTCCATTCCACCTCTCAGCACATTAACATCCAAAAGTCTCTCATTTCGCGCGCCTATCAATAAACACGTAACCATAACGCCTCACTGGCCATCACCTACTTACAACTGTAGCTTACGTATATCTCTGTTTTTAACCAGTATCCCGATCACCAGTCCTTTATCAGCACACAAATCTACACAGCTCTTCACCGTTTCCATTTAATTACAACACTGACACCCCATGTACACCAAGTGTTTTCCCATCAACTGCCACCATTACTCACCCTTTTGATGGTGATATATATATATATATATATAATATATATTATATATATTATATAAATATTATATATAAAGATTTATATAATTATAAATGTATATTTTTTTTCTTTTTTTTTTGCTTTGGCTCGCTGTCTCCGCGTTTGCGAGGCAGCGCCAGGAAACAGACGAAGAAATGGCCCAAACCCACCCCCATACACAAGGTAACACACACCACGCCCACACACCAAATATACATACCTATACCTCTCAATGACAACATATATACACACACACTAGACACATACATATATACCCATTGCACACAATTCACACTGTCCTGCCCCTAATCCATTCCCATCGCCACCTCGCCAACATGAATACCATCCCCCTCGCCCCCTCATAGGGTGCGAGTAGCACTATGAAACACACAAAAAGTCCCTTTCGCTCACACTCATCACTCCAGCTGTCACCCATAATGCCCGAAACCAACAGCTCCCCTTTCCACATCCAGGCCCCAACACAACTTTCCATGGTTTATCCCCAGACGCCTCACATGCCCTGATTTCAATCCACTGACAGCGCGTCACCCCGTAGACCACATCGGATCCATTCACTCTATTCCTTGCCCTCCTTGCACACTCCTGCATGTCAGGCCCCCGATCACACAAAATCTTTTTCACAAGTCCACTCCTTTCCACCTCCAATTTGGTCACTTTTTTCACCTCTTGCACCTTTCTCTTGACCTCCTGTCTCTTTCTTTTATACATCTCCCACTCAATTGCATTTTTCCCTGCAAAAATCGTCCAAATGCCTCTCTCTTCTCTTTCACTAATAATCTTACTTCTTCATCCCACCACTCACTACCCTTTCTAATCAACCCACCTCCCACGCTTCTCATGCCACAAGCATCTTTTGCGCAATCCATCACTGATTCCCTAAATACATCCCATTCCTCCCCCTGATGTGAGAAGGAGATGGAGCGAGTATTTTGAAGTTTTGTTGAATGTGTTTGATGATAGAGTGGCAGATATAGGGTGTTTTGGTCGAGGTGGTGTTCAAAGTGAGAGGGTTAGGGAAAATGATTTGTTAAACAGAGAAGAGGTAGTAAAAGCTTTGCGGAAGATGAAAGCCTGCAAGGCAGCAGGTTTGGATGGTAAGCAGTGGAATCTATTAAAAGAGGGATGACTGTATTATTGACTGGTTGGTAAAGTTATTTAATGTATGTATGACTCATGGTGAGGTACCTGAGGATTGGCTGAATGCGTGCATAGTGCCATTGTACAAAGGCAAAGGGTGCTCAAATTACAGAGGTATAAGTTTGTTGAGTATTCCTGGTAAATTATATGGGAGGGTATTGATTGAGAGGGTGAAGGCATGTACAGAGCATCAGATTGGGGAAGAGCAGTGTGGTTTCAGAAGTGGTAGAGGATGTGTGGATCAGGTGTTTGCTTTGAAGAATGTATGTGAGAAATACTTAGAAAAGCAAATGGATTTGTATGTAGCATTTATGGATCTGGAGAAGGCATATGATAGAGTTGATAGAGATGCTCTGTGGAAGGTATTAAGAATATATGGTGTGGGAGGCAAGTTGTTAGAAGCAGTGAAAAGTTTTTATCGAGGATGTAAGGCATGTGTACGTGTAGGAAGAGAGGAAAGTGATTGGTTCTCAGTGAATGTAGGTTTGCGGCAGGGGTGTGTGATGTCTCCATGGTTGTTTAATTTGTTTACGGATGGTGTTGTTATGGAGGTGAATGCAAGAGTTTTGGAAAGAGGGGTAAGTATGAAGTCTGTTGTGGATGAGAGAGCTTGGGAAGTGAGTCAGTTGTTGTTCGCTGATGATACAGCGCTGGTGGCTGATTCATGTGAGAAACTGCAGAAGCTGGTGACTGAGTTTGGTAAAGTGTGTGAAAGAAGAAAGTTAAGAGTAAGTGTGAATAAGAGCAAAGTTATTAGGTACAGTAGGGTTGAGGGTCAAGTCAATTGGGAGGTAAGTTTAAATGGAGAAAAACTGGAGGAAGTAAAGTGTTTTAGATATCTGGGAGTGGATCTGGCAGCGGATGGAACCATGGAAGCGGAAGTGAATCATAGGGTGGGGGAGGGGGCGAAAATCCTGGGAGCCTTGAAGAATGTGTGGAAGTCGAGAACATTATCTCGGAAAGCAAAAATGGGTATGTTTGAAGGAATAGTGGTTCCAACAATGTTGTATGGTTGCGAGGTGTGGGCTATGGATAGAGTTGTGCGCAGGAGGGTGGATGTGCTGGAAATGAGATGTTTGAGGACAATGTGCGGTGTGAGGTGGTTTGATCGAGTAAGTAATGTAAGGGTAAGAGAGATGTGTGGAAATAAAAAGAGCGAGGTTGAGAGAGCAGAAGAGGGTGTTTTGAAATGGTTTGGGCACATGGAGAGAATGAGTGAGGAAAGATTGACCAAGAAGATATATGTGTCGGAGGTGGAGGGAACGAGGAGAAGTGGGAGACCACATTGGAGGTGGAAAGATGGAGTGAAAAAGATTTTGTGTGATCGGGGCCTGAACATGCAGGAGGGTGAAAGGCGGGCAAGGAATAGAGTAAATTGGATCGATATGGTACCGGGGTTGACGTGCTGTCAGTGGATTGAATCAGGGCATGTGAAGCGTCTGGGGTAAACCATTGAAAGTTGTGTGGTGCCTGGATGTGGAAAGGGAGCTGTGGTTTCGGGCATTATTGCATGACAGCTAGAGACTGAGTGTGAACGAATGGGACCTTTGTTGTGTTTTCCTAGTGCTACCTCGCACACATGAGGGGGGAGAGGGATGGTATTCCATGTGTGGCGAGGTGGCGATGGGAATGAATAAAGGCAGACAGTGTGAATTGTGTTCATTGGTATATATGTAGGTGTCTCTGTGTGTATATATATGTGTACATTGAGATGTATAGGTATGTATATTTGCGTGTGTGGACGTGTATGTATATACATGTGTATGGGGGTGGGTTGGGCCATTTCTTTCGTCTGTTTCCTTGCGCTACCTCGCAAACGCGGGAGACAGCTACGGAGCAAAATAAATAAAATAAAATAAAAAAAAAAGAATATATATATATATATATATATATATATATATATATATATATATATATATATATATATATATATATATATTTTCTTTCTTTCAAACTGTTCGCCATTTCCCGCATTAGCGAGGTAGCGTTAAGAACAGAGGACTGGGCCTTTGAGGGAATACCCTCACCTGGCCCAATTCTCTGTTCCTTCTTTTGGAAAAAAAAAAAAAAAAAAAAAAAAAAAACGAGAGGGGAGGATTTCCAGCCCCCCGCTCCCTCCCCTTTTAGTCGCCTTTTACGACACGCAGGGAATACGTGGGAAGTAATCTTTGTCCCCTATCCCCAGAAAAGAAGAGTGAATGTTGGGGTGAAGAAGGTGGTGAGAGTAAGTGAGCTTGGGAAGGAGACCTGTGTGAGGAAGTACCAGGAGAGACTGTGTACAGAATGGAAAAAGGTGAGAACAATGGAAGTAAGGGGAGTGGGGGAGGAATGGGATGTATTTAGGGAGTCAGTGATGGATTGCGCAAAAGATGCTTGTGGCATGAGAAGAGTGGGAGGTGGGTTGATTAGAAAGGGTAGTGAGTGGTGGGATGAAGAAGTAAGAGTATTAGTGAAAGAGAAGAGAGAGGCATTTGGACGATTTTTGCAGGGAAAAAATGCAATTGAGTGGGAGATGTATAAAAGAAAGAGACAGGAGGTCAAGAGAAAGGTGCAAGAGGTGAAAAAAAGGGCAAATGAGAGTTGGGGTGAGAGAGTGTCATTAAATTTTAGGGAAAATAAAAAGATGTTCTGGAAGGAGGTAAATAAAGTGCGTAAGACAAGGGAGCAAATGGGAACTTTAGTGAAGGGCGCAAATGGGGAGGTGATAACAAGTAGTGGTGATGTGAGAAGGAGATGGAGTGAGTATTTTGAAGGTTTGTTGAATGTGTCTGATGATAGAGTGGCAGATATAGGGTGTTTTGGTCGAGGTGGTGTGCAAAGTGAGAGGGTTAGGGAAAACGATTTGGTAAACAGAGAAGAGGTAGTGAAAGCTTTGCGGAAGATGAAAGCCGGCAAGGCAGCAGGTTTGGATGGTATTGCAGTGGAATTTATTAAAAAAGGGGGTGACTGTATTGTTGACTGGTTGGTAAGGTTATTTAATGTATGTATGACTCATGGTGAGGTGCCTGAGGATTGGAGGAATGCGTGCATAGTGCCATTGTACAAAGGAAAAGGGGATAAGAGTGAGTGCTCAAATTACAGAGGTATAAGTTTGTTGAGTATTCCTGGTAAATTGTATGGGAGGGTATTGATTGAGAGGGTGAAGGCATGTACAGAGCATCAGATTGGGGAAGAGCAGTGTGGTTTCAGAAGTGGTAGAGGATGTGTGGATCAGGTGTTTGCTTTGAAGAATGTATGTGAGAAATACTTAGAAAAGCAAATGGATTTGTATGTAGCATTTATGGATCTGGAGAAGGCATATGATAGAGTTGATAGAGATGCTCTGTGGAAGGTATTAAGAATATATGGTGTGGGAGGCAAGTTGTTAGAAGCAGTGAAAAGTTTTTATCGAGGATGTAAGGCATGTGTACGTGTAGGAAGAGAGGAAAGTGATTGGTTCTCAGTGAATGTAGGTTTGCGGCAGGGGTGTGTGATGTCTCCATGGTTGTTTAATTTGTTTATGGATGGGGTTGTTAGGGAGGTAAAGGCAAGAGTTTTGGAAAGAGGGGCAAGTATGAAGTCTGTTGGGGATGAGAGAGCTTGGGAAGTGAGTCAGTTGTTGTTCGCTGATGATACAGCGCTGGTGGCTGATTCATGTGAGAAACTGCAGAAGCTGGTGACGGAGTTTGATAAAGTGTGTGGAAGAAGAAAGTTAAGAGTAAATGTGAATAAGAGCAAGGTTATTAGGTACAGTAGGGTTGAGGGTCAAGTAAATTGGGAGGTGAGTTTGAATGGAGAAAAACTGGAGGAAGTGAAGTGTTTTAGATATCTGGGAGTGGATCTGGCAGCGGATGGAACCATGGAAGCAGAAGTGGACCATAGGGTGGGGGAGGGGGCGAAAATTCTGGGAGCCTTGAAGAATGTGTGGAAGTCGAGAACATTATCTCGGAAAGCAAAAATGGGTATGTTTGAAGGAATAGTGGTTCCAACAATGTTGTGCGCAGGAGGATGGATGTGCTGGAAATGAGATGTCTGAGGACAATGTGTGGTGTGAGGTGGTTTGATCGAGTAAGTAACGTAAGGGTGAGAGAGATGTGTGGAAATAAAAAGAGCGTGGTTGAGAGAGCAGAAGAGGGTGTTTTGAAATGGTTTGGGCACATGGAGAGAATGAGTGAGGAAAGGTTGACCAAGAGGATATATGTGTCGGAGGTGGAGGGAACGAGGAGAAGAGGGAGACCAAATTGGAGGTGGAAAGATGGAGTGAAAAAGATTTTGTGTGATCGGGGCCTGAACTTGCAGGAGGGTGAAAGGAGGGCAAGGAATAGAGTGAATTGGAGCAATGTGGTATACCGGGGTTGACGTGCTGTCAGTGGATTGAATCAAGACATGTGAAGCGTCTGGGGTAAACCATGGAAAGCTGTGTAGGTATGTATATTTGCGTGTGTGGACGTATGTATATACATGTGTATGGGGGGGGGGGGGGTTGGGCCATTTCTTTCGTCTGTTTCCTTGCGCTACCTCGCAAACGCGGGAGACAGCGACAAAGTATAAAAAAAAAAATATATATATATATATATATATATATATATATATATATATATATATATATATATATATATATATATATATATATGTGTGTGTGTGTGTGTGTGTTTGTGTTTGTAGTGTCTATATCCTCCCCCCCCCCCCCCCCCCATATATCGCTCCATATATTGTTCCATGCATGAGGTAAGATTGGCTGGTGTGTTCATTACAGTAATCGGTCGCCAGGAACCTCCTTCGTCTGAAAGATACACGTTCGTCAAGTAGACGTGACCCGTCGTACTTATTTGCTCGCCCGCGCCAAGTTTTTGTGTTCCAGGAAGCAATTGGCTTTCCTTGAACGCTACTGTGGTGATGTCAATGGATAGTACAACGAAGCTGGTGTAGTGAAGGTGTTCAGTATGAACTGATTCTAAGAATTATCATGTGTGGAGGTTGATGGTCTTGATTATGTATTGACGACTTGCTTTCTTCCCCGCTGGATGTAAAGACAGTTGTTCCAGGTACATGTAGTTGTTCCAGGTGCATGTAGTTGTTCCAGGTGCGTGTAGTTGTTCCAGGTACATGTAGTTGTTCCAGGTACATGTAGTTGTTCCAGGTGCGTGTAGTTGTTCCAGGTACATGTAGTTGTTCCAGGTACATGTAGTTGTTCCAGGTACATGTAGTTGTTCCAGGTGCATGTAGTTGTTCCAGGTGCGTGTAGTTGTTCCAGGTACATGTAGTTGTTCCAGGTGCATGTAGTTGTTCCAGGTGCGTGTAGTTGTTCCAGGTACATGTAGTTGTTCCAGGTGCATGTAGTTGTTCCAGGTGCGTGTAGTTGTTCCAGGTACATGTAGTTGTTCCAGGTGCGTGTAGTTGTTCCAGGTACATGTATTTGTTCCAGGTGCGTGTAGTTGTTCCAGGTACATGTAGTTGTTCCAGGTACATGTAGTTGTTCCAGGTACATGTAGTTGTTCCAGGTGCATGTAGTTGTTCCAGGTACATGTAGTTGTTCCAGGTACATGTAGTTGTTCCAGGTACATGTAGTTGTTCCAGGTGCATGTAGTTGTTCCAGGTACATGTAGTTGTTCCAGGTACATGTAGTTGTTCCAGGTGCGTGTAGTTGTTCCAGGTACATGTAGTTGTTCCAGGTACATGTAGTTGTTCCAGGTACATGTAGTTGTTCCAGGTGCGTGTAGTTGTTCCAGACACCTGTACAAGTAGTATTTGTTGTCTTAGTTAGAAAAAGGTAGATCAGGACCATGAACCTCCGGCGGATTGGCTCCCTTCTACCAGATCTAAGACCACAGACCTCAGACCACAAGGCTCAGACCCCAGACCACAAGGCTTCAGACCCCAGACCACAAGGCTTCAGACCCCAGACCACAAGGCTTCAGAGCTCAGACCACAAGGCTTCAAACCCCAGACCACAAGGCTTCAGAGCCCAGACCATATGGCTTCAAACCCCAGACCCAAAGGCTTCAGAGCCCAGACCATAAGGCTTCAAACCCTAGACCAAAAGGCTTCAGAGCTCAGACCACAAGGCTTCAAACCCCAGACCACAAGGCTTCAGAGCCCAGACCACAAGGCTTCAGAGCCCAGACCACAGGGCTTCAGACTCCAGACCACAAGGCTTCAGACCCCAGACCACAAGGCATCAGACCCCACACCACAAGGCTTCAGACCCCAGACCACAAGGCTTCAGACCCCAGACCACAAGGCTTCAGACCCCACACCACATGGCTTCAGTCCCCACACCACAAGGCTTCAGACCCCAGACCACAAGGCTTCAGGCTCCAGACCACAAGACTTCAGGCCCCTAGATAGCAAGACTTCAGACCTCAGACAGCAAGACTTCAGTCCACTAGACTCCAGACCACAAGAATTTAGCTCACCGGACTCCAGAGCACAGAGGACTGGACCCCAGACCGACGTAATCCAGAGCCATAACCCCATCAACTGCTGTACCCGAGATTCCAGGCCACTGAAACCTAAAGACCATCAAATCCCAGACCCCCCAGACCCTAGACGAACCACCTGGAGTGTCACAACTCTTCCAGGATACAGACTACTGGAAACCACGAGCCCAAACCACCGTATGTACGAGCCACTGCGCCTCCTCCCACGATGCTACAACACCCCCAGAGGTTAGTGCCCTTCAAGGGCCTCTGCGATTTCCAGGACGCCAGACCTCAGACACAGTGACGACGGAAGATCCAGACCCTGAGACGGAGCCATTCCAGTGAGACGATCGTCTTCACACACACACACACACACACACACACACACACACACACACACACACACACACACACTGTCACCCACTTTCCTTCTTGTCCTTGAGGGAGCAGCTGCTCTGCCCTGGATAATTGTTGAGGGTAAAGGCCAAGAGGGAAAGAACTAACGATTTTCTCAGGAGAAAATGAGATCATAGAAAACTGGGAATAGCTGTTTGATGCGGTGCTTCTCTACATGGGGTTGTAGGTAGACACGGTACGGCAGTACCTTCACCTGGTGTTGTAGGTAGACACGGTACAGCAGTACCTTCACCTGGTGTTGTAGGTAGACACGGTACAGCAGTACCTTCACCTGGTGTTGTAGGTAGACACGGTACAGCAGTACCTTCACCTGGTGTTGTAGGTAGAGACGGTACAGCAGTACCTTCACCTGGTGTTGTAGGTAGACACGGTACAGCAGTACCTTCACCTGGTGTTGTAGGTAGAGAGGGTACAGCAGTACCTTTACCTGGTGTTTTAGGTAGAGAGGGTACAGCAGTACCTTCACCTGGTGTTGTAGGTAGACACGGTACAGCAGTACCTTCACCTGGTGTTGTAGGTAGAGAGGGTACAGCAGTACCTTCACCTGGTGTTGTAGGTAGAGAGGGTACAGCAGTACCTTCACCTGGTGTTGTAGGTAGAGAGGGTACAGCAGTACCTTCACCTGGTGTTGTAGGTAGAGAGGGTACAGCAGTACCTTCACCTGGTGTTGTAGGTAGACACGGTACAGCAGTACCTTCACCTGGTGTTGTAGGTAGAGAGGGTACAGCAGTACCTTCACCTGGTGTTTTAGGTAGAGAGGGTACAGCAGTACCTTCACCTGGTGTTGTAGGTAGACACGGTACAGCAGTACCTTCACCTGGTGTTGTAGGTAGACACGGTACAGCTTCACCTGGTGTTGTAGGTAGACACGGTACAGCTTCA